>NW_020862950.1:0-39816 GCF_003713205.1 Coffea eugenioides
TTTTAAGCCTGATGTTGGCAACTCTTGAAATGGTGGAATTAGATGGATCTGGCTAATCACGTTATAAAATGTATACACTAGCACAATAAATAAAATATAGACAAGCACCTGTTGTTGGTTCTGATTGCATTCTTTTCGAGGCCATATCCAAGTATGTAATCAAGCTTATTATAGTGGGAACAAACACGGTTAAGAAAACTTAGATGGGATTGAAAATGTTTGCTTTGCTTTCTAGAGTGTGAATTAGCGCTTTAAAGTATCCGAATCATACTGTGTAAGCCTGTAAATAGATTGAAGGTGATCCTTGTAGAATAAAGCTACTACAAATTCATCACTCACATAGCAGATGAAGAGTACTACACAAAAAAGTCCTATTAGTTTCCAGATTGACCTCAACTTGCTAAGTGACAATAAAGTTTTTACATTGCAATTCGGTTTCTCAGGCATAAAGCTGAGGAGCATAATTGACCTCAACTTTGGATTCTTAACTGCTAACTTATTGATTGATATGTAAATTATTCAAAACTCTCCACCACTAAAAGTATCAACTTTGTTAAACCGTCATCATATAGCATTGTAATTGCATGCATGGAATATTGCCATCTATTTAGTATAGGTTTTTTTTTTTAGCTTAGTATAGCTTGAGAACAAGTGAGGATTTAAAATTATTTGAATCTCAATTTTTTTACTCATTTTATTATTTGTCTAGGTTAATTTTGTTCGAATTTTACTACTCTTACATCCGTTATAAGTTGTTGTACTATTAACAATGGAGGAAATTGTTTAAAAAATATTATTGTTTAAATGCCATTTCAGTATAAATTAATTAGCAATTCTTAAGTAAGTACTAGTTTTTGTGATTTGGAGTTGTGTATTGTTTTCAGATTTGTTCGTTATCCTCTAGTAAACATTTATAACTCTAGCCAATTATGTCAGTGTGTTTATATTTATATATACACATTAAGTTTTAAGACTTTGTAATTAAAAGTGCAGTGGTCTCCACAAAAATAATGCAAAATGATCATTTACTATGCCCCCCAAGGGAGGGAGGGGGGGTAATTTTGGTATTCAAGTTATTAGAGACCATAGGCTTTGGATCTTTATGTCATCTTTAACCAAAAAAAAAAAAGGCGTGGAGTACCCGAAGGCTGAAGCTTTTCTGAAGTGCAAATATCATTTCCTTTTTTCCAAATTTACCTCAACTTAGTAATTAAGTGACAATGAACTTTTTACATTTCAATACGGTTTCTTAAGCAATGCGCTGAGTAACATAATTACTTGGGTATATGATGACAAGCAAGCACAGCATATTGCCCTCACGTAGATGTTAATTTTTTTTTCTACTGCAAGATTTAGAGGAAATAAAGTCTTCTATTAAACCGAAAGACTATTTGATTGTGTTTAGATAAAAATATTTCGCAGTTTTGGATGAATTTTCACTTAACTGGGTTATATTTAACCAGTTTAACTTTAGATTTGGTTAATTTTGGGTTGGGTCATCTCAAATTCATGAGCCAAATATGACCAATTTATTAATTTATAGATTTTGATACATAAATTCTTTCAATTATATTTTTACTTACAAAATTTTTTTTCACATACATAAACACATTTTCACACACTAAAACACTTTCACAAATACAAACACACTCATTTCTTAAGTTCTTTAGAAATATATTATTTTTACACACTAATATACCTTCGCAAATACACACACATAATAACTGTTTAAACTATTTGGATGAACTCACTATTTTTTATACAAGTAAAGATTTTTAAACTAGATAGTGGATGAACTCCTTATTTTTTATACAAATAAGGATTTTGAACTGGATAGTGGATATAGCTTTGGTTCAAACTAAGAGACCGGAGCAACAATTTTGGTCCAAGTTAAATATAGCATGAAAAAATGGTATACCAATATACTTTTTTCCAAGTCTTGTTATTTGATTTAGCATTAGCTGTACCAAATATATTTTTAGTCTCATAAAAGATCCAATCATGCCTTAATTAAATTGAAATTTTGATGAGAGAGATACAATTCTCAACCAATTAGTTCAAGTATCACTATCCAATTCACTGATTACATACTTCCATGAAATTATGAAATTATCAACAATTTTGTAATGAAAAAATGACTATATTATTGAGATAAATAAGTATCAATATCTTTGTGATCAATATTTTTTATCACACACAGCCTAAGTATCAATATTTCTGAAATTATCAATATCTTTGTGATCAATGATGCACTTTTCACATGTCAATATATATTAACATTAGATGTGTTAAAATGGGTGACTTGGATGGATTTCTATTCAATAATAAGTATAATTGGATTAACCCATTTATACCTATTTAATAAATGTATATGGGTATACTCAATTACCAATTTATGACTCATTTGAAATTCTATTTATTATTATTTTTAGTTTTCGCATGTCGTTTGACGAGAGAGAACGATATTTTATTGTTATTAGATTCGTAGGAAATTCAAATTTATCTTCTTAATACTTATTAAAAATTGAGTTTAAATGTATATTTATTTTTAAATGTATATAAATTGGTGAGTCGAGTCAATCCACTATCCACCAATTAAATGGATTTAATTAGGTACTCACATAGACCTATTTAAAGTTAATGAGCGGATTTGGGCGGGTTATTAGAAGGCGGATTTGGAAGAGTTAATATAATTGAGTTGTGATTGACACTTCTAATTAACATGTGTATACGAAATTACGAATTATGCATATCTATTTATTGGACAAACTACATACAATCTTGGACTTGAAGTTATGTGGTGTTTTTTTTCACTCTTTTTTAAATCTGATTTTAGAACACCAAATAGATCAATCCAAATCATAAAAAGGATAAAAGAAAGAATGAGGGGATGGCTGGTGAGGGATTAGTGGTGTCCGGATCTATGCTTTGAAGAATGACCCATGGCGGGCGGCTGCTGGTGATAGACGAAAATAATTTTTGAAAAAACAAAAACACGAAAACAATTTTTTTTGTCTGGAGAAGGTTGAAAACCTTTAGTTCCTAATAGGGTGGGATCTAATCAACAGCCCTTTGGGCTATTAGCCACCATTAAAGACTTTAAATTATGATGGGATGGGAGGTTAAGGATTCAAACTTTGCCTCCCATCATAATGCCACTATATGTAGGTTATCCAAAATCCATACGGTATATAGTGCACTTGTTTGATCTGTTAATGGTTTAGTCTCCATCATCAAATTTCTAAGTAATCCAGTTGGACCTCCACTCCCCCTAAAATAAGCTAGAACAGGAGTCAAAATACGAGTAGAATAAATGTTATCGATTGACAAAAAAAAAAAAAAAAAAGGGTGCGAGCTAATCGACATATCCAATCCATGTTGTGGACTACAAAGCCTGGTAGACCAACAATCACAAGACTGTCATAATGGTTGGAATTGACCCATTGAAAAAATTGGGTGACCAAAGAATCTAGAAAACAAATTTCTAATACTCCTCTCCATCTGACCGATTATTAGTTTCATGTTTTCACTTTTTGATAAGTCAAAAGAAGATCTAAAATCAAAATAAAGTAGGAGAATTTGCTGCTCTCTAGATTTGCCATTTGAAAAGTACCTTCTCTAATTGCGAATGCACATTTATGAAATCAAATATTTTAAATTTGAAGGCTACTTGTTTAAATTCATCTAATGTTATCTATTTATGCATATTGATTACATGTTTGCATGAAGAAGTTGAATTCTCGAAAAAATGACTCTAATATTAGGATAAATATCTTTGTGATGAACGGTGCACTTTTTACATATCAATGTATATTGACATATATGTGTGCAAAAATCACAGTTTAGTTCACCAATGAGTTTTCCAATATGTCTTAACTTTGTAACATATTAATGAAAGTCTGCTTCCTATTACTTGGTATGTAGATTATATTATCTAATTCTATAAATAGAGTTCAAAGAATCTTATTCAATAGTGTGCCCTTAATGAAACAATATCCTCACTCCGTCGAGCTAAAACTTGAAAGCCTTGTGAGCCAAGTTGATTCTTTGCACTTCCACATCTTCTAATGATGCAATTTTCAGGGAAAAACCAGACAGAGAGGAAATGGTGGGCAAATTTAATAGACACTAAAGTGTTGGTTAGACTTTCGGACTTCGATGATGTATGCCCACAGGTAAGCAAATTCTGTTTCTTTTCTAACATATAGTTATCATATCGGGTGCTTAATTTTCCAAAAGTATTTTTTTTTGTGAGCTCTATTACTCCTAAAGAAATTATGACAAGCTTGCGAAATATAAAATTTCAAAGTGAAAAATGAAACAATGACGACAACTGCAACATCAAATGTTAGAGAAGAAACTAAATAGTTTGACAAACAATGAATAATTTCTTTAATATACCAGCTAAACTAAATAGCTTACCAGCTTTTGTTGTAGATCCAAATTAACTTGCAACTACAGTTGAAGAAAAAGCTATTGATTTCAGCTCATTGCAGTCAATACTTTTTTGTCCTTTTTTTTTAATAATTCAGTTATTTTCCTTTTTGAAAAGAACACTTGCGTAGAAAATGAGAATTATGAACCTTGTTTTAGGGCAAATTACACTTTACCCCCATGTGATTTAGTGTTTTTATATATAATTCCCCTATAGTTTTAAAAGCTATCATAACCTTCTCATGATTTGGATTAAAGTGTCGAAGTAACGAAATTTGCAATCCATAATGAAGTCACCTAAAATGTCAAAAATATCCCTATATAAAATTAAAAATTATTTATTAACCACAGGGAGGGTTATGTGTATATTTTGAAAATCATAAGGAAATTTTATGGTAAAGTATTAAATTATAAGAGAGTTATATGATAAAATATAAACACATACAGGGTTAGTGTGTCATGTATATTATGTTTATATATTTTGATCACTTCAGCCATTTTAATTTTTAAATAAGGGTAATTTCAACATTTTAATAGGTTTCGTCACTAATGATAATTTCAGTTAGTTTGACACTTAAATCCAAATCATGAGGAGGTTATATATAGCTTTTGAAATCATAGGGGGTAAAATATAATTTGCCAAAAAAAGAAAAAAAAGATAATAGAGTTTCTTGCCAGTCAAAAACCAATCATTTTGTGGCAGTACCTTCGTACATTGTCCCTATTTTCCAAGCCCCAATTCAGCAAATTCATACATGTTTGAAAAGAATTAGCACACAACCATAACTAAATTCAGCAAAACGAAATTACACAAAATACGCCAACAGCAAATTATCTGAATAACCTTTATGCTGCCGTGCAGATTGATAAAACAGTGCAGATTGTACGAATCTCATTCATTGTTTCCACCATATCTTGACAAGAAAAGAGTCATCGATCCTTTCCAACTTTTACCTCCATCTTCTACAAAAGTATCAAAGAAAGTCAGACCACACAGGTGACCAATTACAATCTCAAGAGGAAAAACTACCGTAGCACTCCCTGATGATATCATTAAGAAAAAATAGAGCAATAATTAGTTGTTTGTTCATCAATTTTAATGTGCCTTACACATACTTGCCTCAACTTCTTCATGTTCCAGATGCTATCTGGCAATGAAACCAGCCCACCAGAATATACACAAAAGGTTTCCAAATGTGAGAGCTTGGCTATAGATGGTGGAATGAATTTCATGGTCCGACCTGTAAGGGCTAAGTACCTCAAACAAAGAAGTGATTCGACTTCAGTTGGAAGCTCCTCCAGTCTTAGGTTGATGTCTAAATTCAAAACTTTAAGATGTTTGTAGATGCCAAAAAGGAAGGAGATATTAAGCAAGTCAAACTCATATCCTGGAGTAGCATTGCAGAGCAGCAGAGTATCTAAATGTGGACAAAATAGCTTTGACTTTATAAAATCTTCTCCACTGGAGCAAATGGACAATCGTGGTAGGTTGGGAGGCTCATTAAAATTAGAAAGCTCATCATATCCTTGCAGGACCTGAAGAAATTTCTTTTCTTTCGCCTCGCCCTTACAGAACTCAAATATCAAATCGTGAATGTAACAAGTTTTGACTCCACCAATGGATCTGTTTTCACTTACCATAACTAAGTTTCGGCCAATTAGGTCCATCAGATATTCTTCTGCAATGTCCTCTGATCTCTCTCCTTCAATTTTTTCCACAAACCCTTCTGCAATCCATAGACGCATCAAATTCTTGGCACCAATTTTTTCATCTTCTCGAAATGCAGCAAAATACAGCAAGCATTCCTTCAAGTGATATGGTAAATGCTCATAACTGAGCTCCAACGACTTCTTGCACTGGCCTGCACCAGACACCATGGTCGAAGTTAAACTCTCAGCAAATTCTTCCCAAACCAAAATATCATGCTCTGTAGTTGCTAGGGCTCCAGCTACAACAATTAGTGCAAGTGGCAATCCCATGCATTTTTTGGCAATCTCCATTCCCAATCCATGCAATGCTTGAGGACAATCTTCTTTTCCAAAAACCTTCTTATGCAGTAATTCAAAACTTTCTTTCTCACTGAGTGGGCGAAGATTGTGAGGTTCCCCACCATATTGAACCTGTGAAGCCACATTAGAAAATCGACTCGTAAAAAGGATCCTACTTCTCTTCTTATCATCAGGTAATGAAATTCTCAGCTCATTCCATACCTTAATGTCCCAGACATCATCAAAAACAACTAGATACCTCTTCATCTTCAGCCTTTGATAGAGCTTTTGAAGCAATTCATGTTCATTCAACTTTTTAAGCTCTTCATCCATGCTAGATTGTTTTCCATTAGAGCACAAAATTTGTATTAACAAGCTTTTCATGTCAAATTCTTGAGAAACAGTGCACCAAAGACGAATCTGGAAGTTAAATATAATTGAACTATCATTGTAAACTTTTTCGGCTAAAGTTGTTTTACCAAGCCCAGCCATTCCCACAATGGGAACAATTTCCACCTGTTCTGGTCCACTTAAAAGTCATTCAATTACTTTTTCTGCCTCATCATCAAGACCAACCATGACTTCATGAGCTATTGGCATTTTAACTTTTGATAGCATGTGACTGGAAGCCTTGCTAACTTCTGGTACTCTTAAGCTATGAAAGGAGGGAAGACTTTCAATAATGCTTGAGCCACTGATCTGATCCTTAAAATGCTTGATATGGATGTTGGTATTAGCCAGCATATCATAACAGTCACAAGCCTCTGTGGATTCTAAGAAGCTAACTTCTCCTTCTTTCACTCTGTTTAGAGAAGGCGAGCAAATTATAATGCCTGCCTCAGTAAGAAGAGCACCAATTTTTTCGTTTTGTTCATCCATCTTCTCCTGCTGCTCCCTTAAAATGCTTCTCAAGAACCTCAGTCCTGCATAGAGTATTCCCATTTCATCTTTCGTAGAATCCATAAAGCTAGAGCTGCAGCACAACAGCTCCCAGAGACAACTAATCAGAGAATCATTGAAGTTGTTCAATATCTGCTTATCCATCATTCTATTATGCAATGATTTTGAGGATCTTGTAGCTCTAAGAACTTCCATATAAATCTCATAGACTTGAAAATCAACAGCTGTAATTTTCTGTTGTTGCTCATATATCATGGAGCAGAACTCAGGATTGTGCCGTTCCTCATCATCCCAAAAAGAACACATGTAACAGAGGCGTGCTGCGTTCAAAGCCATCACTTCAAAGTGAGCCAATAGCAAGGCAGGAATATCTGCAGTTCCTCGCAATTTGGCAAAGGGAACGAAGCTTTTCAAGAATATTAGCTTTGCTTCAAGGGCTTGGAATTGAGTAATAACCTGGGGGTCCATATCAAAAATAGACAAATTGCTAGTTGTTAAATCCGTTAGATTTTGTAGAATGAGGTCAATAAATTCCATTAGTTCATCAACTGGCATGCAAGAATTTGATTCTAGTGATCTGCTGCTTGCCAAATTAAAGTAAACTTGGATGATTTCTTGCTTAAATGATTTGATTTGTTTCAAAAATTTGGGGAACACTTCATTGCCAACATAAAGTATGTCACGTGCATCAGATTTCAACATAAGGAAAAGAGAGTGAATGTCCTCCTCATATTTGTGAAAGGTATCCTCAATGCAAGATAAGAAAGATGGAAGACTCACCTTCTTCACTACATTATCAGATTCCAAGTACAAATCATTGCAGTGGCTCCACTTTCTTGCACTCATAACAAATGTTTTGAGAAATTTTATATCCAGGTACGCAGCTCTAATTTTGGGTATTCGGTACATGACAGGGGGGTTGTCCACAAGCGACTGTAGATCAAGGAAGACACGATCGATGCTGCAAGTGGAGGCCATGTCCATCTCTTATGCAGGGATTTTTCCTCAGTTTCACTCTCAAATTTTAAGGGAGAAACAGATCTCGCCGACTGCAGAGCAAGCAAGTATTTCTTTCCTGAAATTTCCTTTTTCCGGTGGGATGGTGAAGAAGAGAAATGAGATAATAAATTATTCAACAGAAAAAACGGAGCAAGATCAAGAAAGAACAGATGAATCAAAGTTAGCGAGAGAGCGGTCAAATAATCTGGAAATGATCATGGTTTGAATAAAGTAAAGAAATTTTATTGACTACTACTGCATAGTTTTTTGGAGTTTTTTTTTTTGGGCTATTTATCCTCACAAGGCGTTCAGTACTTGTGAACCTTTGACAAGTAGTGTATTCCATTCCCACACAATGGGGTCACTGTTTTTGCAATAATTCCAATTCTTATCGACATTCGACAATCCATAGTTTAATATGTTAAACTTATAACTAGGCAGCCGTGTTTTGATAGCAGATGTGGAGCAAGAGTTGAGTCTTTTAATTCATCCATGCTTAAAATATGACAATTTTGTCAATTACAGTTAAGCTATTATCTTGTTTAGTGTGGGTATATTAGGAAGAGCCAAAAAATAATGAAACATGGATGGGAAGAAAATTCAGCTAATCCTCAGACAGTGTAAGAAGCAATTTAGCTAAAGATGTAATAGGGCTCGTCCCTTCCATCAGAGCCCCAAAAAAAAAATATATATATATATATATATATATTTTTTTATTTATATTTATATTTATATAGTGTCAGGACCAAAATGTCAAGACCAAAACCTAAAATCACTTTAGTGACTAAGATATATAAATATAGGATAAATACATTTTTGCATCTCGTGGATTAGTTCTTTCTAACATAACTCTCGTATGCTCCGAAAAGCTACACATAATCTCCGTGATTAATAAATATTTTGTCTTGACATTAGGGTATTCTTCACATTTCGTTTGGCTTTACTATCAAGGACTATTTTTTATTACTTTGATACTTTAGTCCAAAATATGAAAAAAAAATTATTTATAATATTTAAAATTATAGAAGATTTACATGAACAAGTGCTGAACCAAATGAAGCTATATAAATTTAACCAAGATTTGTGCCTTTCATTAAGTAAGACTTTCTTACATGTTGGCCTAGTTACCATAGTCCAAGAGAGAAAAAGAACAGAAAGGGGCCAAAAAGGAAAAAGGAACTTTAACTTTCAATTGATAGTTTCTTTCAAAATTCAAGTATTGTTGCTTAATAATTTTTACACCCTATGATTACAAACAACATAATTTTATGAAATAAAAATTTTTTATCTTTAATTGCTAAGAAAATTGTAAAATGACTTTATTATATATTTCAGCTTAATGGATTCTTTGAGTTGAATGAAAATAATTACATCTTAACAAAGTCCTCAAACCTTGATATATGAACAAGCAAAACTATAAAATGTTAATCAATTAACCACAAAAATCCTTAGTAAGCTCCATTTTTTCACCCTCCCTCGTAAGATTGCTTGATAAGCAATCAAGCACCCTTTTGAATGATTTCCACTTTGCATCTCAAACTTTTATTTCTCGATAGTTTGCACTTTGTAATTACTAATTACTATGAAATTGCACCTTAAAATTTATTTTGGATTTTTTGCACCTAAGGTTAATCATTCATCCAAAATTACTGTGGCTTCACAAAATATTAATGTCATTGCAGGAGCAATATGCACCAATACACTAGTTTCTGAACTGTAAAAGTGGGATTGCTTCTTCAGAATATCCCCGAAAAAAAAAAAAAATAGATAGTGAATACATTTGAGTGTTAGAGCTCTTTCACTTGCAATATGACTTGTTGGGGTGAATATGAGACAGTTTGATGACTTCAGGTTTTGAGGTGTGCACAATAAAAATTAAATGATGGATTTTGTCCTCTGCGGTGGAATTAGTTAAAAAGTTAAAATTATTCATATTGAAAGCCTAAAATGATTTTATCAACTAAAGTTGAAACTCTAAAACTTAGAAGTCCTGAAATCTAATCCTCCTTCCTCCTCTCAGCTTTTGAAAAAAAAATTCTACTTCTTCCTTGTTTAAAAAAAAATTTAAAAATATATATATGGTAAATTACACTTTTGTACCTGGTGGATTTTTTTTTAAAAACATAACCCACCTACACCTTGAAAAGTTATACATAACCATCGGGCCACTTTACCATCCTCTGTATTAGATCTCCATTGATTCAAGAAGATCTCTATAGGTTGGCTTAATTTTCTTGACTAATTTTATGTCACATGAATTTAATCAAAGGTTGATCTACTAAAGGGATAAAAAAATTTTGGGCAAATTATACTTTACCCCCTATGGTTAAGTATTTGTTTACATAATCCCCATATGGTTTCAAAAACTATACATAACCCCCTCATGGTTTGAATTAAAATGTCAAAGTGACATAATTTACAATCCATAATGGAGTCAACTAAAATAGTAAAATGTCAAAAATACCCATATGTAAGTTAAAAATTATTTATTAATCACAGGGGGATTATGTATATATATTGAAAACTATAAGGGGGTTATATGGTAAAATATTAAACTATAAGAGGGTCATCTAGTAAAATTTAAAACCACACGGGGTTAGAGTGTCATACATATTATATTTATATATTTTAATTACTTTAGCCATTTTTGTTTTAAATAAGGATAATTTCGACATTTTCATAGGTTCCATTATGGATGATTATTTCCATCACTTTAATACTTTAATGCAAATTATGAGGGGTTATATATAGCTTTTAAAGCTATATGTGAAAATTAGCCATACTATAGGGTGTAAAGTGTAATTTTTCCTTTTTTTATTATTAAATTCTAAAGAAGCCATCTTTAGTGTAGGACCCGTTAATTGGTTTCAAGCATGTATGAGGCATCATTTCTGCCGTTTTACAGTCTAAATAACAGGACCCTTAAGAGTTTAGATATTCAGAAGTACACCAGATAAACATCTTATTCAAACAGAAGCAGAAGTACTGTTGGCTTGTCCTGCCAAAAGACCAGCCAGCAATTTGTTTACATTACCAGATTTCTAGCCATTACAACCTCTATATTAAGTTCTTCACCTCGTATAAGATAACTGTAAAATGAATCAACCCTCAACAGAATACTGTCACTTAGGTTGCAGTTTATTGGAAGTTTGGAACAGCTACAATTCACTCCGGCCCCAACAACAGTGAAAATGCAATATTAGATAGATAGCTACACGAATAATTAGCATAACAAAGGCAATATTCATGTAGCCTTCCATGTTGACAGAGGTGGAGTATCAGAGGTTTTCCAAGTATTAAGGCCGGGGCCATGACTATCACCCTTGACTCCAGCTGAAGCAGTGGATTCCAGTTCAGCCATATCTTCCGCAGACAGTTTTACAGATAAAGCTCCTATATTCTCATTGAGGTTTTCGATCTTGGTAGTGCCAGCTATGGGACAAACATCGTTTCCCTGATGATGCACCCAGGCCAATGCTAGCTGTGATGGGTACACCCCTCTTTGAAGCAATGACATTGACACGCTCGTACATGTTCTTGTTATGCTACAATCATGCAACAAAAGTAGAAATTAGTAAAATTCCTAGGTTATAGAATTCCTATCTATTCTTGCAAGTGAAAATTACTAGTTAAATGAAGTTGATTATCTTAGCTAAGTCATGGCTAATTATCTAATATACGTGATACTTGCTTTCACCGATGTACCAATGATAGCTATAGCTATCTCTCATCTATGTTTTGTGATGAAAAAACTAGCTATAAACTCATTAAATTCTATAAAATTATTTGGTTAAAGTTACAAAGGTGATTCCCTACTTTCACGAGAATACACTCTGAGTTCAACACTTCCATGAACTAGTATTGGATCACAATTTTCATTGATGAAATGGCACCTTTAAATAATCACAATTAATAGTGCCAACTTAATCATCATTATAATAACAAAAGTGCTAAATAACTTGAATAAGGCATAATTCAAATAACCATGAAAACATCACATAACAAGCATAGATAGTTCATCCATATTCCTAGGATATAAAAACAAGATTCAAACTTGTATTTTAACCAAATATTAGAATCAATATAAGAAATAAAGTGTTTGGAAAGAAGTCACCCTTATCACTTGAGCTCCTAACTATCCAATTTTGATCCTTAATCTTCATCCTTGCTTAGCATGATACAAGACGGAATAATCTACCCTAAACTATACTAACTAATGAACTAAGAAGTTTTAGTAAAGACCACACTTTTGTGGTGGTTTCTCTAGGCTCCAAAGTTACAAGAAATGTTCACAAAAGACCCTATTTATAGAAGATTAAAGCTCCCACACAACTTGTTAAATTTGTTCCAAATTGCTCCTTGAAATCATCAAAAGTTCTTTTTGAAATCTTCAAGATTTCTTAAGCAACACAGTCAAAATATGATCAGAAAAATGGTCTAAAAGGCTATGTGAAAAAGTTGTAAGTTACATATCAACTTGCACAGCCACAATATGAATACGCAGCTGAGGTCACATTTTGATCTGTGTTTTTTCTACAGCAGGTTTGCACTTTTTTGATGAATCTTGAAAATTGTCCTATTTTTGCACTAAGTTTAACTACAAATTTCTCAATGATGGAAGCTGAACTAACTCTTGTACAAAACATAAAATTTGTAATCATTTGAGTTAGCTTTACAGTGCATTAAGAATCATATCATTTGGAACTCTGGAGTCTAAGAAATGACAAAAATAACCCTAACTAGTTAGCCGTCTTTTCCAGATCTTGGCAGCAGAAATGCATCTTTGTATTTTGACATTTTGACCCTTGAAATGAGTGAATTCGACTTTGATGTCTAATAAGAAATATAGCCCTGGATCTTATATTTACAATGCTTCAAGAATCATCTCAATTCATTATTTATAGTTCAAGTTATAGTCGAAATACCACAATGTGTTAGAGCTGCTAATCTTTCCTTTTTGGCCACTTAATTGCATTTCATCATTTGAATATTTTGAACTTCATGTCATCTCAAATCACTTCAAATAATCAAGAATCATGCAAATATCTTTTCACTTTACTCCATTTGATGATTGCATTATTAAATCCTACAAGAACATGAAGTTTTTACCACTTTAATCCATAGAAATATAACTTTTCTTACTTAAACCATAAAATGCTAAATTTACTAGAAATCTACTTATTTACCTATAAAAATTATTAAAACACACCAAAACCTAAGTAATAAAATACATTAAAAATATCCAAATAAACATTTCTCATTAGCCTATGGGTGTGAGGATCCAAAAATAACTCAAAATTAAGAATGACAATGGGACAGTTTTGGGACGGAGGAGGGATCCCCGACGCCTGTCCTGTTGTCATATAACTCCCCCTACCCCACCTAGCTTTGCTCGCCCTACGGGCGTCCATAGGGGCACCTTTATTATTATTTTTTTCTCTTAACACATTACAACATAACTCAGCCATTGTTCCACGCTTGATAAAGAAATATGACAAGAAGTTGCAAAAACTTGATTCACCACAAGCTTTAGCCATTTAGTCAAAGATTTGCCAACCTGAATTGCAAGTATCATAATAAAAATAGAAAATAGGAAATTAACATACTAACCACAAATTGAACTATAGGTTCAAAATATAATTGCATTACACCTTTATAGTGAATTTATCCCCTGTAAGTTTAATGTCCCCTGTAAATTCAAATAGCAAGTATCATCATAAAAGTAGAAGACAGGAAATTAACATACTAACCAAAAATTGAACTATAGGTTAAAAATATAATTGCATCACACCTTTATAGTGCACTAGTAATGAAGCACGTGCTTTGCATGTGAACATGATGCTTTTAGATTTTTTTTCTTTAAAATTTTTAGAAAATCAATTATTTTGAAGGAATAAATGTAATCGAGAAAAAAAATGTGACATTTAATATTTATATTATTTTATACATTTTTATGAATTTAGTTTGTCCTAACCAATACAAATGCACAAGCAATAAATCATTCTTTGTTCCAAGAGCACTTTTATTTTGTAACAGTATCAATATTTTTGTCTTTTGGTCAAATTTAGATGACTGAATTTTTTTTATGACATTTGACCTAAATTTTCTTTTTTATGCCGTTTGAGTTTAAATTTTTTAATTTTTTTGAATAATTTGTTGCTCCAGTTTAAGTCATTTTATGAATTGTTTATTAGTTTTAGTGAGATTTTCTAATTATTATTATTTTTTGCTAATGGTGTATTGTAAAATGATCTATATAGCTATTGTAATTATAATAGTATTTAAATACATTGAAATTTCATTGTTCGAATTTGAATAGCTTAGATTTGAAAAGAAATGTTTTGATTTGGTGAAACTTATTTGTATTTCTCACTGACAACATGCTTTATGATTATAGAGTTTATATAATTAAAAATTGATGTTAATATTATTTATTATATAATAGTCAAACTGAATTTAGATATATTTTTATTCACCTTTGAAGTATTCCTTGAAATTGATAATTTTATAAAAAAAAATATTTTTTTGGCTTAATTCACCATAACTCAAAGGGATGCTTCACCTTTGTAATTATTATTATGATTGGCATTGATGAATACAATATTCATTAATTGTAGTTTAATAATGTTAGTTGTTGCAAGAATATGATTGATAAGGTTCCTTAAATTTAATCTTTATTGCAATTTAAATAAATAAATTCCCAACATAAAACTCTTTGCCTGCCTTGGTACTCCATTTCTTATTATATTTTGTATTAATGTTTATCACTCAATACTAATAAGGGAAAACACCTCGAGAGAGTTCACCAAAGAGTCTAATATATAAGTCAGGAGCTCAACTCTAACCCAAAAGTTTAAGACATTAGGTCACGGGCCTTTACTTATATATTAACCACTCTTTCTCTATCTTTCGGTCCAATGTGGGACATAACCCTTTACTCATAAATCTAACAAATCTCCTCCTTCATCAATAACCCACACATTAAATCCAAATTTACAAATCCTACTTCGAGTCCATTTTAATACTCAACGCAAGCCTACTTTATCATCTAAGGTCACCTCTTCTCCCAAATATGGACCCACTCTTTTTCAAGATCCAAACTGCATTCTGGACTCCTGCCAACCTTTGACTCCTTAGTCTAACACCAACAGGACCCCTTGCCAAACCCATGGCGCACCTAATCCAACACCAGCCAAACTCTTTTGCACTTTGGCACTTCGGCACTTCGATCCACCATCAAGAAGAGAATTTTCATCGGTCCAACTTCTAAAAGAATCCACTTACCCATAAGTATAGCCAGTCTCACAACCTGCCTAATCTTGCAACCTGAAACTCTGATACCAATTTAATAGGGGGAAACACCTCGAGAGATTCCACCAAAGAACCCAATATATAAGTCAGGAACCTAACTCGAACCCAAAAACTTAAACCATAGGTCTCGGGCCCTTACTTATATATTAACCGCTCTATCTTTATCTTTCGGACCAATGTGAGTGATGGGGTGTTAATTGTTAGTAATTTTATTGTTAATTTTCCTTTTTATCCTTGCCAAATATTGCTTTAATTTGTTTTAATTGTCAATATATATTTATATTTGGTATTTGGATATAATTTCAGAAATTGGAGCAGAAACCTCTTGAGAAGATTATTGTGAAACTTTGCACAATTTTGGTGCAAACCAACGTAGAAGAATGGAATTGCATTTGGGAATTCAATTTGGCTAGACAACATGTCAAAGTTGGTGGGGACCGCAAATAAGTTGTATTGTCTAAAGTGTGCTTTCTTTGCACATTTGTGGTTTTGCTTTCTTGTTGGTGAACGTGTGCACTTGGTCAAAAAGAAAACCGACAATTGCTTTTGTTTTGAGTGGAATGGAAATGATTGTGTAGAGAAATGATGACCTCTTTGAAGGACGTGGGGTGATGTCTCCATTTTGGCTGGTTTTTTATATATGAAGAAATGGGACGAGCTCCAGAGGACATTAGACTAGTTTGAGTTTTCTCTCCAGAGAAGCTCCGGAGGAGAATAGAGGAGTTTTTAGTTTTCTCTCCGAGGGATGTTCCAGAGGAGAGAATAGGGAGTTGTTTTGGTTTGTTGAATTCTAGTGTGCAATTTTCTTATTCTCTTCCGAAAGCTTTATTATTCACTCTCTCAATTATCGAAGAAAGATGATGTCTTTAAATTCAATTGAATTGTGTGAAGATTTTCTTATGAGGCGTGGCTAATTTTCTCATCTAGTCAAGGATCAACGCGACGACGCAGTCCCATATATCTGTGAGATCTAATTAATTTTACGTGTTCCTTAATTTGTTAATATTTGCATGTTTTCTATTTTAATTTCCATGGGATTATTTTGTTAATTGGATATCAAGGGCCCGATGTGCAATTTGACTTATTAATCTCTTGTCAAATTAATCAATTAAATCCGTAATTGTTTAGTTGGTTAATATTAGTGACAACTAGTATTTTCACATACTAGGAGGAACATGCAATCTGATTTAAATAACCCTCGTAGCGTGTTATTAATTTGGGTTAGGCTTTTCTAGTTTTTAATGCAATTAGGAAATTAATTCCTACGGTCGTACCTAGGAGTATTTCCTGATTAGGGTAATCAACGGTCGTACCTTGGTTATCAATAAATTAAGGAAAAGCTGGTCGTTAGAGCTTATCGGCGACTATAACTAGCCTATTAATTAAATTAAGTGAACCTTCTTTGCATCAATGATCGGATGAATGGACTGTGTCTGCGTAGTTGTATCCTTGGCTAGAATTTATTTATCATTTATTTAATTGCTATTTACAATTGTATTAATTAATTATTTATTTTTTGGTTAATTATTTTTAGTTAAATTGTTTAATTATTTATTTTTAGTTTTATCTGATAAAAATCCCCCGTGTCTCGAATTTAAAAAGAATCAAATTTTTTCCAGTCCCTGTGGATTCGACCCTACTCACTACTATACACAGAAAATTTATTTTTCTCGAGTAGGTATTTATTATTGCACAGGCTCGACACCTGTCAATTTTTGGCGCCGTTGCCGGGGACTGGCGTTAATTATTTGTTTCTTTTTAAGTTCATTTTTGTTCTAATTTTCTGGTATTTTTTTTCTAGTTTATGCCTCGCTCTTCTCGTACAGGCGAATTAATTTTCGACCCTGAAGTAGAGAAGACCGCGCGTAGAACGAGAAAAGAAACCAGGCGGCTCAGAGAAGAGCAATACGGTATTGCACCTCAGGGACTTGATCCAGAGGTTGAGCCGACAAATTTGTCTGGTGACAATTCGAGTGATTCAGACCAAGAGGAAGTCACTATGGCAAATGCACGAACATTAAGGGAGTTGGCTGCTCCTGATTTAAATCAGCAGCCCTTGTGCATTACTTTTCCAAATTTAAATGATGACACTCCCTTTGAACTAAAATCTGGTCTAATTCATCTCTTGCCATCTTTCCATGGTCTACCAGGTGAGGAGCCCTACAAGCACTTGCAAGAGTTCGACGTCGTTTGCAACAGTATGAAGCCTCCGGGAATTACAGAAGAGCAAATAAAGATGAGGGCTTTCCCCTTCTCTTTGAAGGACTCCGCAAAAGACTGGCTCTACTACCTACCGCCTGGTAGTATCACCACGTGGGATCAATTGAAGAAAAAATTTCTGGACAAGTACTTTCCGGCGTCTCGAGCTGCGAGCCTAAGGAAAGAGATATGTGGCATCAAACAACACCCAGGCGAGTCACTCTATGAGTACTGGGAGAGGTTTAAGAAACTGTGCACCAAATGCCCTCAGCATCAGATAAGTGAGCAACTGCTCATTCAATATTTCTATGAGGGATTGCTTTTCAGGGACAGAAGCATAATCGATGCTGCAAGTGGAGGGGCGTTGGTGAACAAAACCCCTCGAGGAGCATGGGAGTTGATTGAAGGGATGGATGAGAACTCACAACAGTTTGGTTCAAGAGAGGACATCCCGACGCGCAGGGTGAATGAGGTGGAAACGTCCTCTATCCAACAGCAGATCTCCGAATTAACATCTTTTGTAAGACAATTAGCTGTGGGGAATGCTTCACAAGCCAAAGTGTGTGGGGTGTGCACTGCCGTGGGTCATCCTACGGAAATGTGACCACTGGTTCAAGAAGAAACTGCAGAACAGGTGAACATGGCTGGCCACGCGCCCGCGCCAAGAAAGCCATATGATCCATACTCAAACACCTACAATCCTGGTTGGAGGGATCACCCCAACCTTAGCTATGGAGGAAATAGGCAGTCTAACTTTGTGCCAAATAGACAGCAAGGACACCAACAGCAGTATCATCCTCGCCCACCACCACCATCACCCCCTTCAAACTCAAGTCCGTCCATGGAAGAAATGATGAAGCAATTACTTGCCAATCAACAAAAGACGGATTCAGACCTGCAAAGCATGAGAAATCAACTGGGACAGGTGCAATCATTGCAAAATCAAATGAATCAAATGGCTATAACAATCAACCGTTTGGAGTCCCAAGTTCAAGGAAAATTGCCATCTCAACCTGAGGCAAATCCAAAGAATGTAAGTGCAATGACCTTAAGGAGTGGCAAGGAAGTTCAAGGACCCGAACCGGTGATTCCTAAAGACAAGGACGAGGAACGGATTGAAAAAGAATTGGAAGAGGAGGGCACAGACAACAAAAATGCAAAGGTACCCTCGAACCCAATTCCTACAACTAAAACTAATCCACCTCCCTTTCCTAGCAGGTTAGAGAAACCAAAGAAGCAAGACAAGGAAAAAGAGGTCCTGGAGATCTTTCGCAAGGTGGAGATCAACATACCCCTACTGGATGCGATTAAACAAGTACCCAGGTACGCAAAATTTTTGAGGGACCTGTGTGCCAATCGCAAGCGGTTGAAAGGGGATGAACGAGTTATAGTTGGGGAGAATGTTTCGGCAATTCTACAAAGGAAACTTCCACCAAAATGCGGAGATCCAGGTATGTTTACTATTCCTTGTAGGATAGGTAATACTTTGATTGGAAAGGCCATGTTAGATCTAGGAGCATCGATTAATGTCATGCCGAAATCTATTTATGCTTCTTTGAACTTAGGCCCTTTGAAAGAAACTGGAATAATAATCCAACTAGCTGACAGGACCAATGCATACCCTGACGGGTTGATTGAAGATGTTTTGGTAAAAATTAATGAATTGGTTTTTCCAGCTGATTTTTATGTGCTCGACATGGAGGATGAACACTCCCGTGATCCGTCACCTTTGTTGTTAGGTAGACCCTTTTTGAGCACAGCCCGAACCAAAATTGATGTTAATAAGGGTACTTTGTCTATGAAATTTGATGGTGAGATTGTCCACTTTAACATCTTTGAGACCATGAAATATCCATCCGATTCAAATGTTGGCTCTGTTTTCTCGGTAAATGTTATTGACCCTGCTATACAGGAGGTTTTTGAAATTGAAGGCAGGGATGAGCTAGAGGTCGTTCTGACCAGGCACTTCGAGTCCGAAACAACCTCTGGAGTAGAGTTGAGTGAAGAGCTTAAATGCGTGATTGGATCGTTGCAAACGTTACCAACCACGAAGACAAGGTATGACCTCGCACCCATTTTTATACCTGAACCTCACAAAAGGTTACTTCCATCTGTGGTGCAGGCACCTGTTTTGGAACTGAAACCGCTGCCGAAACACCTGAAATATGCATACTTGGGTGAAGGGGAGACACTTCCAGTGATCATCTCCGCGGGTTTATCAAAGGTTCAAGAAGAGAAACTACTTCGAGTTCTTAGGGAACATAAGCAGGCGATAGGATGGACCATCGCCGACATCAAGGGAATTAGTCCCGCGGTGTGTATGCACCGAATTCGACTCGAGGAGAATTCTAAACCCGTACGGCAAGCTCAACGGAGATTAAATCCTCTCATGATGGAGGTCGTAAAGAAAGAGATTTTAAAACTGCTGGACGTTGGAATTATATTTGCAATATCAGATAGCCCGTGGGTAAGTCCAGTACAGGTGGTCCCGAAGAAGGCAGGGGTGACAGTGGAATCAAACCAAGAGGGTGAGCTCGTACCAATTCGAAAGCCCACCGGATGGCGACAGTGTATCGATTACCGAAAGCTAAATGCCGTCACGAAAAAGGACCATTTCCCCCTCCCTTTCATTGACCAGATGGTGGAGCGATTAGCATGTCGAGCTTACTATTGTTTCTTGGATGGATTTTCAGGTTATTTTCAAATTGCCATCGCACCCGAGGACCAAGAGAAGACTACTTTCACCTGCCCATTTGGAACATTTGCATACCGAAGGATGCCATTTGGATTGTGTAATGCACCTGCTACCTTTCAAAGATGCATGGTAAGTATCTTTTCAGAATATGTTGAGAAGATTATTGAGGTTTTCATGGACGATTTTAGTGTATATGGTGAAAGTTTTGAAAACTGTCTAGATAACCTGAAATTGATCTTAGTAAGGTGTATAGAAACTAATCTCGTGCTTAATTGGGAAAAATGTCATTTTATGGTTGAACACGGGATAGTTTTGGGTCATGTTGTATCATCTACAGGTATTGAGGTTGATAAGGCAAAAATAGATGTTATATCTACTTTACCTTACCCCGCGAGTGTGCGGGAAGTTCGTTCTTTCTTGGGTCACGCAGGTTTCTATAGAAGGTTCATCAAGGATTTCTCGAAAATTGGAGCACCCTTGTTCCAACTTTTGCAAAAAGATGTATCCTTCGAATTTGATGAAACATGTAAGGGGGCATTCAATAACTTAAAGGAGTTATTGACCACCTCACCTATTATCCAACCCCCTGACTGGAACCTCCCATTCGAAATCATGTGTGACGCCAGCGACTATGCAGTGGGTGCGGTATTGGGTCAAAGAGTAGGAAAGGCAGCTCATGCTATCTACTACGCATCTCGAGCCTTGAACGGAGCTCAATTGAACTATTCAACCACCGAAAAGGAGCTTTTAGCAGTTGTTTTTGCCTTAGAAAAATTTCGGTCTTATTTACTTGGTGCTAAAGTTATTATTTTTTCTGATCATGCAGCTTTACGGTATTTATTGACCAAGAAAGAGGCAAAACCGCGATTGATACGGTGGATATTGTTGTTACAAGAGTTCAACCTGGAGATCCGAGATAAGAAAGGGGCAGAGAACCTGGTAGCAGATCACTTGAGTCGAGTACAAGTCGTCGAAGAGGACCTCCCATTGAGAGAAGCATTTCCCGAGGAGCATTTATTTTCTATTAATTCATCCTTGCCTTGGTATGCAGATATTGTTAATTTTCTAGTCACTGACAAATTTCCTACAGGATGGCCTAAGGCAAAGAGAGACAAGTTGAGGAGCGATGCAAAGTTCTACATTTGGGATGATCCTTACCTCTGGAAGCGGGGTGCCGATCAAATCATCCGTAGATGTGTAAGTGAAGTTGAATTTCAATCTATTCTAGCATATTGTCACTCTTTTGCATGTGGAGGTCACTTTGGACCGAAGAGAACGGCTCGTAAGGTGCTAGAGAGTGGATTCTATTGGCCAACTCTATTCAAGGATGCCTACTCATTTTGTAAGTTATGTGATAAGTGTCAAAGAGTGGGTAATATCTCTCGTAGGGGTCAAATGACTCAAACCCCAATGATTTTTGTTGAAATTTTTGACGTTTGGGGCATTGATTTTATGGGTCCTTTTCCTTCGTCCTGTGGTTTTTTGTATATATTGCTTGCTGTAGATTATGTTTCGAAGTGGGTAGAAGCAAAGGCCACCCGCACTAATGATTCCAAAGTGGTTGCAGAATTCGTTAAGTCTAATATTTTTGTCCGCTTTGGGATGCCACGAGCAATTGTAAGTGATCGGGGTACTCATTTCTGCAACAAAATGATCGCTGCAATGTTTAGGAGATACGGTGTCTTGCACAAAGTCTCTACATCCTACCATCCTCAGACAAATGGTCAGGCGGAAGTATCGAACCGAGAGATCAAATCAATTCTAGAAAAGATGGTCCGACCCGATAGGAAGGATTGAAGTGTGAGACTAGAGGATGCACTATGGGCATATAGGACGGCATACAAGACACCCATTGGCATGTCCCCTTACCGATTGGTATTTGGAAAGCCATGTCATCTCCCGGTAGAGTTTGAGCATAGAGCGTTTTGGGCGGTCAAGCAATGCAATATGGATATCGAGGAGGGTGGAATTCAAAGGAAGTTGCAATTACAAGAGTTGGAAGAAATCCGAAATGAAGCGTACGAGAATGCAATGATCTATAAAGAGAAGAATCGGATCTTTCATGACCAACAGATCTCTAGGAAGACATTCGTCTGCGGGCAAAAAGCTTTACTATACCACTCCAAATTGAAGTTATTTCCAGGTAAGCTACGTTCTCGTTGGATTGGTCCCTTTGTTGTAACTAATGTTTTTGATTATGGTGCAGTGGAGATCCAGAGTCTGAAGACGGAGAAGAAATTTGTGGTGAATGGTCATCGTCTCAAGCCTTATTATGATGAGGTTCCAGTTGAGCGAGTAGAGATGACGCATTTGGAGGACCCAATTTGCTTGGTTTAAGCAAATTATGGGCTATGTCTAGCCAAAGACATTAAAGAAAGGCGCTAGTTTGGGAGGCAACCCAAATATTAGTTTTGTTATTTCTAGTTGTTTTGTTCTTTCTAGTTGGTTCTTTTGCATTGGGTCATTTACTCGTTGGGTAGTATCAGTACTCATATTTCCTTTACTGAAATCAGGAAGTGAAATCTTGGCGCGCCCACGCGGCGTTGGTGTCTCCTGAGGTCAGGGGACGAAGGCCAATCTTGGCGCGCCCACGCGGTTTTTGACGACCTGAAAAAAAAAAAAGAAAAAAAAAATTAGATTTCAGATCTACGTAAGCATTGTTTTTGAAAAAAAAAAAAATCCTTCTTTTTCTTCTTTTCTTTTTCTTTCTTCTTTCTTCCTTTCTTTCTTTCTTTCTTTCTTCTTTCCCTGTTTTTCCCTTTTCTCTGGTTTCTTCAACCAGAGCCGCCGCCGCCCCAGGTCTCCTTCCTTCCTCCTGCTCCACCGACGCCATCGCCGCTCCTCGCGCGCGCCACCTGGAGCCCGCCTCTCCCTCGCGCGCGCTACCCCAACCCGTCGCCCACCACCCGCAGTCGCTGAGCACCACCAGATCCAGCTGCCGCAAACTCTTCTCTCTCACAGCCACCACCTTCATCGCACCACTGGCTTCGTATGCACGCGCCTGCCTCAATCTCTTTCTATTATTTTTTTTTATTTTCTTATTTTATTATTGCAGTATGTTTTTATTATTTTTATTACAGTACGTTTTTGAAAATTTTGCGTGTTTGGACTACCTAACATTTCTATTCCTCCTTAGTTGGGTACTTCTGTGTTACTTTGCTTGTTTCTTTTTACTTTGCTTGATTTTTATTTATTTAGTAGATTGATTTGTGGTTAGTCGTGTGATTTACTTATTCCTTATGCGTGCACCGATGATACTAGTTTAGGGTGTTTTGCATATCTTTATTGATTTTACTTCGACACCTGTCATTATATATATATATATTTTTTAGGTCGAATTGTGTTTAAATTGCTGTAATTTGTGTCCAATTGTGGGTAATTTGCTGAGATTGTTTGTTAAATTAGGAGGTGCTTGTAATGCTTAAATTTGCTTATTGAAGTAGATTGTCTCTAATTGCCTTGTGTGAGAGTCTTTGGTCTTTTCCATTTCAATTACTACATTGATTGGGGTGATTTTGAGGTGCATTGTTATTGCATTTGGCTAAGTTTGGAACCACAAGAGCTTATTGATTGCATTTACTATAAGTGTTGGGGTATTTGTATAACTTGTGGGTGATTGAAGTGTGCATTTTGTTGTTTAAATTAACTAAGCGAGAGGCCCCAATATTTATTACAATTGTTATTACAATTTGTTGGAAATGGTTGTCTATTGTTCATTGGAGTGATATTTGGAGAAAATGGTGAGACTCATATCAACCCCAAGGGCTAATCCACCGATGTCTTGACGATTTCAGGGGAGTTTCGTTGTCCTTCTTCTTATTTTTACTGTTTCATTATCACATTGAGGGCAATGTGTGATTTAAGTGTGGGGGGGATTTGGGTTTAGTTTTGATTGGTGTTTCTTTAATTTACTGCCTTTCTTACTAGTGTTTTGATGAATAAATATGGCAATTCATTCGTTTATTGTTGGTTGTGATTTATCCTATGAATTTTGTTTAGATGGCAAGTAAACGCATGTTATCTTGGTGAATATCATGAGTTTAATGACTTGGTGCAAATTGTGGTTAACTTGTTTAGGCAATTTAAATATTTTATTAGCAATTGTTATGTGGATTGGGCAATTGTTGATCTTAGTTCTCCATATTAGGACATGACGTGGGCCATGATCTTTAACTGTTGGTATTCCGGTGCTTTAATTGTGGTTAATAAATGGCTCTACTCCGCTAATGTCATCACCCAGTAACCGGGAGTCTTCACCACAAGTGTCGACTTTCGCGTCAAAAAGTGGTGATATCTATGAGTAGTAGTCCTGAAGCTGTGAAAAGTTGAGTAACTGGGCTCTTTCATCTAAAAATGTCAGAGTTCACGTCAAAAGACTTGAATAGCTTGGGACTGAGCATTTATTCAAAAAAAAAAAAAAAAAAGAAGATATATATATAAAAAAAAAAAAGAGAATAATATGTAAGCTTATGATCATGTTGGCCTGCCGATCCTTGTTCTTCAATGTTGAGATTTTGGTTGTCAGTTGACCCAATTGCTAACTTTTGCTAGTTTAATATTTTGATTTCTTAGACGACTTAGCCATGAATTGGACGAGTTTATGATTTCAGGAGCTAACCGAGAGAAATATGTCTTGACACTTAGCCACTAAAACTTGATTTTGGGATAAGCGTAGCTTGGTAGTAAATGAAATGAGAGTTAGCCATTGTTGAGTTTAGTGTTCCCATACTTGAGGACAAGCATGATTTAAGTGTGGGGGGAATTGATGGGGTGTTAATTGTTAGTAATTTTATTGTTAATTTTCCTTTTTATCCTTGCCAAATATTGCTTTAATTTGTTTTAATTGTCAATATATATTTATATTTGGTATTTGGATATAATTTCAGAAATTGGAGCAGAAACCTCTTGAGAAGATTATTGTGAAACTTTGCACAATTTTGGTGCAAACCAACGTAGAAGAATGGAATTGCATTTGGGAATTCAATTTGGCTAGACAACATGTCAAAGTTGGTGGGGACCGCAAATAAGTTGTATTGTCTAAAGTGTGCTTTCTTTGCACATTTGTGGTTTTGCTTTCTTGTTGGTGAACGTGTGCACTTGGTCAAAAAGAAAACCGACAATTGCTTTTGTTTTGAGTGGAATGGAAATGATTGTGTAGAGAAATGATGACCTCTTTGAAGGACGTGGGGTGATGTCTCCATTTTGGCTGGTTTTTTATATATGAAGAAATGGGACGAGCTCCAGAGGACATTAGACTAGTTTGAGTTTTCTCTCCAGAGAAGCTCCGGAGGAGAATAGAGGAGTTTTTAGTTTTCTCTCCGAGGGATGTTCCAGAGGAGAGAATAGGGAGTTGTTTTGGTTTGTTGAATTCTAGTGTGCAATTTTCTTATTCTCTTCCGAAAGCTTTATTATTCACTCTCTCAATTATCGAAGAAAGATGATGTCTTTAAATTCAATTGAATTGTGTGAAGATTTTCTTATGAGGCGTGGCTAATTTTCTCATCTAGTCAAGGATCAACGCGACGACGCAGTCCCATATATCTGTGAGATCTAATTAATTTTACGTGTTCCTTAATTTGTTAATATTTGCATGTTTTCTATTTTAATTTCCATGGGATTATTTTGTTAATTGGATATCAAGGGCCCGATGTGCAATTTGACTTATTAATCTCTTGTCAAATTAATCAATTAAATCCGTAATTGTTTAGTTGGTTAATATTAGTGACAATTAGTATTTTCACATACTAGGGGAACATGCAATCTGATTTAAATAACCCTCGTAGCGTGTTATTAATTTGGGTTAGGCTTTTCTAGTTTTTAATGCAATTAGGAAATTAATTCCTACGGTCGTACCTAGGAGTATTTCCTGATTAGGGGTAATCAATGGTCGTACCTTGGTTATCAATAAATTAAGGAAAAGCTGGTCGTTAGAGCTTATCGGCGACTATAACTAGCCTATTAATTAAATTAAGTGAACTTTCTTTGCATCAATGATCGGATGAATGGACTGTGTCTGCGTAGTTGTATCCTTGGCTAGAATTTATTTATCATTTATTTAATTGCTATTTACAATTGTATTAATTAATTATTTATTTTTTGGTTAATTATTTTTAGTTAAATTGTTTAATTATTTATTTTTAGTTTTATCTGATAAAAATCCCCCGTGTCTCGAATTTAAAAAGAATCAAATTTTTTCCAATCCCTGTGGATTCGACCCTGCTTACTACTATACACAGAAAATTTATTTTTCTTAAGCAGGTATTTATTATTGCATAGGCACGACACCTGTCAGTGAGATATAACCCTTTATTCATGAACCTAACAAATACTGCCCTCACGGGCTTGGTTTGGTGGTTGAGGTTGCTGAAGATGGAGCCTCAGGTCCCTGGTTCGAACCTTGCTGCCAGCAAGTTGTTGAGGGTGGTGAATAGTCTGCGGGGTCCACTCCCTGCGGGACACACCTAAAAAAAAAAAAAAAAAAAAAAAAAAAAAGAACCTAACAAATACTAATATACGCATATTAAATAGGTGCTCTGAAGACTTAATTTACTTGTATCCATAAAATAAAAGGACTTGTGATACTTTTTAAAAGACTCATAGTATCAATTTATTATATTTTGTTTTATGTTTGAAGTACTCTCTAAACTTGGATTTTGTAAAAAAAAAATTATTCTTCTTTCTTTTAGTAAATAAAAAAATAAGGAATATTTCATTTTTGTAACTGCTAGCATGCTTGATATTATTTATTAATGATGAAATGCAATGCAATTTGTCCATTTATTAGAGAAGAGTGTAATTTTGGCATCACAAAAACTAATATCATTTTTTGCTTATATTATTAATAACTAAGATTCAACATATTTTTTTATAATTTATAAATAAAATTTGTTCATCTTTTTTCGATTTCATTCACTATAACTCAAGGGAATGTTTTTCATAATTGTTGGCATAATTGATATTAATTATTGACAGAATGTAATGAATTGGTTGTTCTTTTTTTGGTTTAATTCACCAGAATCAAGAACATTAAAAACTCATCATACTTTTTATATAATAATAGATTTATCCCATGTAAGTTCAAAAAGCGAGTATCGTAATTAAAGTAGAAAACAGGAAATTAACATGCTAACCACAAATTGAACTATTGGTTCAAGTTACAACTGCATCGCACCTTTATAGTGAAACTAGTTTTTTCAGCCTCACGCAATGCGTGAGGATGCCCTGAGTCTATGTTAATCAAGATCAAATGAAGGCAAGTGGATTAATGTAAAATGGTTATATATTTAATACATGATAGGTGTTAATAAATGTGGAGAATTTGACTTTAGGTAAATTGAATATTGTTGTTACTCGTTTACTCATATGATTTGTAATTTTCTCTTAGATAGTCAGTCTTTGGCTTAAGATCTTTGTGATGTACAAGTACATACAAATATCATAAATATGGTGACGCTGATCACTTTTAAAATTATGCATACACTATTTGTATCTAATCAAGAATGAAATAAGTTTAAACAAGATCAGCTAGGTGAGAGTGCGAAGACTTCACCTTGTAAAACCGCCAAATCCAGGTTTTGAATTGGAGAAAGAAACACATCCAATATGTTGCTTTTCGGATGGCTTTCTCTCAAGATTACATAGGCAAGAGAGCTAAAACTCTAAGTGAAGAAAATACGAATAAAAGTATCTAAAGCTAAAGGTTAGGTAGTACATTACTTTTCTGAAATTTCTTATCAAGAATTAGTTCAAACATGTTCAATAAATCTTTTCTTGTTATACATTGTAGACACCAAATTTTGAATTAATGCTTTGTGTTTAGATGATTTGCGTTTTAGTTCATTATGTGTTTGTCTAGCCCTTTTAGGTTTTATTTTATTTTAGTTTTATTCCCTTTCTAGTTTTTAGTTGTTTTTGTAGTTTTTATTTTGTAAGTTTAGCGTAGAATTTTTAGAGAAAAAGAAAAAAAGGAAAAGTGAAAAATGAAAAAAGGGGAAAAAGAAAATCATGAAAAAGAGGAAAAAAGGAAAATTGTTCACAAAAATACGTTCAAATTCAATCTTTTGGGCATTTCGGTTTATTTTTGTTAATTTATTTTTGAAAAAATGGAAAATGATGAAAAATGGAAAAATGAAAGAAAAGGTCGAAAATGGTAATTTTGTTATTTTTAGTTTGTTTATTTTGATTAAAATTGTTGTTTTGTTATTGTTTAGTTTTATTTAGTTTACTATTATTTTTGTTAAATCATTAATTTTAAAAAAAAAAAAAAAGAAGCCAAAAGCTGTATTTTTGCCGCAGCTTGCAAATGAAAGTTGCGGGAGGTCCTGGGGGAAATTTTTGGCTGAAGAGGCCAGGTGTCTAGGACACCTGGAGGGGGGATGAATCTAGAAGGAGGGGGGCTAGGTTTTTGAGCTAACAGAGAGAGAGTCGGTGGGCTGGAGAGAAACAGATCGGGGGAACGGCAAAGAGAAAAAAAAAGAAAGAAGAGAGAGCCGCAAGAGGGATTTTTGGACGGAAAGAGTTGGACGGCAAAAACAAAAAGAGAAAGCAGGGAAAGTTTGGGAGATTCTGGGGAACAGCAAGGACAACGAAAGTGATTGAAGTTGATGGTTGAGAAAGATTTGAGAGAGGGATAGAGAGTTACAGCCAAGTGAGACCGAGAGGAGAGCATACGGGAAGGACTCACGGCTGGGAAAACCGAGAGAGAGTGACGGCTAGAATCTGGAATAGAGGATGAAGAGCTAGTGGACGGCTAAGGGAAAAATCTGAAGAGAAAGATAGAGGAGAAGAGAGGATAGGAACGGCTGAAAGCTAGAAAGAGGAGGAGGATTCTAGGTTTCACGGAAAAGAGAGGAAAAGGGGGCATCGAGTGACGGTTGCAAAAGCTGGAGGAAGGAAAGAAAAATAGAAGGGTTACGGCTGAGAGAGGGTGGCGGCTGAAAATCTGAAGAGGACCGAGAGATTGAGGGAGTTTCAAGAGAGGTCTGAGAGCAAGAGAAAAGAAAAGTAACGGGCAGGGAAAAAAGGCTGAAGAAAAGGAGAGTTCACGGGGAAAGGGGAAAGAAACCAGAAAAAGGGGAGGCGACGTGAGAGATTAGCGGCGTGAGTTTGAAAAGAAAAACAGGGGAGTTTCAAAGCGAGAGAGAAAGCTGGTGAAGACCAAGGTTGACCGACGGAGAGAAACACAAAGCTAAGGAGAAAACCAGTGCCTCCATCGTTGGTTTCTATTCCTCATTGAAAGGCGAAGTTGTCTGCTGAAGATTTGTCCAGTCCGTTTCCATTTTGCTGTTCAGGTATACTACTTCTTCTCTCTCTCTGTTTAAGGACGATATTGTAGCTTTGCCATGTAGAAAGGTCATAGTTTTTTTAGTCTGGCGTCTTAAAGGTCGTATCTTTTATCCCTTTTGCTTAGCTTGGGTCTTTAGAGTCCTTGATGTCTGTTTGAAAGTTTGGCTGCAACAAGTTTGGAATTTTCGGCCATTTGTAGCAGTTTTTTTTTTTATATTTTTCTTTGGGCCGTTGAATTGGAAGTTTAGTTTAAAGTCTGGGTTCTTGTCTATTGTTTAGCCATGATATCTTGAACACAGTTGAGGACGTAAAAACTTGTTTGGTATCATGTGCGTTTTGGTTGTCTGCTTGGAGTTTAATTCATCATATGGGCACGTTTGATAGTAAAAATCCTGTTGAATGAGTCTGTTACATGGCCTCGTCGCAGTTATGTTAGGAGCATGGTTGAATCCTCCCTCTCCATTTTGTCCCAAGTTTTTTGAGCTGAAGTGAGTTTAGGACCTGTTTTGAGTCCTTTCTATGTCATTACATTGGAGCTCCAAGGAGCCAAAAGTCCCTTCGATCATCCTGCAGCTGTGCTAACAGATTGTTTTCTTTTCTACTTTGTTTGGTTTGCTGAAATTTTTGATTGTTTGAACTAATTGTTTTGGTTTGAGATTTGAAACGTTTTGAGAAGTTTGAGTGGTGTTGAGTTTGCGTTATTTGGGTCTCAAACACTTAAGCTATGGTCACAACCTTGCTGAATAATAAGCAGCTCCAGTTTGCCGAATGTCTGCTGGACTTTTCTCCAGGCATTTGTGTGTTTTTCTGTCTATGTTTTAGCTTATTAGGGATGTTGAGTTTGGTGATTTTATTGTTAAGGTCAAAGTGATGATGTTTGTTTAAGATTCTAGCTGTGATTGGGTGGAAAAGTTGCATTAGAATGAACACAAAAATGGCAAGAAACACTGCTGGAAAATGTACATAGCTGGCCGAATCTTCATGTCTTACAGTTGTAGTCTTTTGTTTACTCTTTCATTTCGGTTCCAAGCTGGTATCTTGTCTAGAGGACAATTCAATCATGTCTTTTTAGTGGTTTGTTGGCATGAATATGTCTAAGTGCATGGAAAAAATCACATGAGAATGGTTGTGGAAGGAAAGATTTTTCCTGAAGCTGCGAAATGGTTATTGCAGAAATTTTCTTCATGGCATTTGCATGATTTTTCTTTCATGCTTTGGTTTGATTGAATGTTGAAGTTGTCTTGTCATATTTTGGGCGTTGTTTGAAAGGATTTTGATCAAGCTTGTGTTAAGATTAACATATGTCTTTTGCGGAAAATGGAAGCTGCAATAATGGTTTTGGTTGCAGAAAGCTGGTCGAAATGCTTGTTGCAAAATATACTTCTTACGATTGTTGCATGAAGATTGCATGAAACGATTTTCTAAACATTAGACTTTGGCCCCTCAAGTCCTCCTTTGTTGCACTGTGGCCCAATTATGTTTTAATTTCTTGCAATTGAGTCCTAAAGTATTTGCAAATTGAACCATTCCTCCACCTTCTCTTTGCCTTTGGACCTTTGAAGTTCCTAAAAGTATTTGATTGAGCTTGAATGCTTGGTTAAGTGTTCACAATTGAGTCTTCGGTAGCATTAATGTTTCAATTCAATTGCTTGTTTGCCTTCATTAGTTACCATGTTTTGCTAAGATGATGCTTAATACAAGAGTTTAAGAACTTTGTGTTCAAATGAGCTTGTGTTGGCCTATTTTCTTGAATTTTCTGAAATAAATGGGCTTTAGCCTTTTTTCTTGCTCTTTGACTTTCAAAGTTTCTAAAATGTTTCAATTGACTTTGCATGGTTGATTAATGCTTGCAATTGAGTCTTTGGTGGATCCCTTTATTGGAAACTATGTATTATTTGATTTCATTCAAATTGCAATTAGGAGAGATTTGGTGACTTTGTTATACTTTACTATTTGAGGTACCATGACCTTTTTATTGTTTTGAAGTCATTCTCTTTCGTTTGGACACCATTCGAAGGGAGCGGTATAATTCCTTTTATCTTTTTTGTTTCTCTTATGTGACTCAACGTGCTAAGTGAATTGCATGTCTACTTTGCTTTCCTAGCTTTTCTTTAATGCCTTTTACTTATGTCATTTACTTTTTATTTTCATTAAGTTATTCTTATAATGGGGTATGTGTACACCTCTTGGCTTGTAATAGATAGGGCTGTGACGAGCAATTTGGTCCATTTTTCCTTTCCCCTTTTGTTTTAGTTAGTGAATGTAATAGGTTCATTAGTTTGGTTGCATGCCTACGTGTTAAGTGTTTAATCGCTTTATTAGGTCCTTGCATCTAGTCGAGCATGCTAAATGTTACGTGCTACGTGTTTATGAGTATTTAGTATGTCTACTTGCTTTCCATAGTGTGGATGAATGGAATGGATGAATGTACGTCACCACACTAGTCCAACGCTAGTTGTGGCTTCTTTTATCGTTCCCACTAGTCCAACGCTAGTCGGAATTCATAGAATGGGCTAGTCCAATGCTAGACCCAATAGGTTCTTTTTTCCTTTTTTCATTAAGTGCATGATCACCACATATCACGCATTTTTCCTTAGTTTGTCATTTGGTATGTTCCTCAAACCCCTTCCCCTTCATTTTAGGACTTGCATCTCATGCTAGTTAGGGTTCATTTGCGTGAAAATCCCTTCCGATAAGGAAAACGAGCGAGTGTGGCTACTCGATAGCCTTCGCACGCTAGTTTTGCCTTCTAATCAAAGGGAAAATAGAAGTCGAAAAGTTAGGAGTCAACCCCCGTACCCGACTTGTTGCATTCCCCTAGGGTCATACTTTCATTTTTATCACTTCCATACTTTTTTAATCACATTTTTCTTACATTTCTCAATCCATATTTTTCACTACATCTTTATCATTTATTTACTTTACTTCACAAATGAAATTCAAGTTTCACTTATATATGTACTATTCTATCTTCATTCATTTGCACACACAAACACTTTGATTTTCATCCAAATTCACACATGCACCTTTTTTATACATTCGCACACTTGCACTTACATTTCTTGCATCTTTCATACACTTTCACACTTGCACACTTGAATTTGACTCTCATTTGCATTAATCGACCTCTATGAGGTTTTCCTTTATTGGCCGCCACAATTCATGTGGTTTGGGACCAAAAACCTCACGAGAGACATCATAGAATTTAGGATTGCATTTTTTCGTTTTCGCATTCATATAGGCATAATCCAACATGCAATGCATACCCTGGGTAGAAAGTTAGGAAAGTTAGGGTTAAGTCACGCAACTAGCCTTGGCTAGGTCAAAGGGGTGCCTTGGAGTCTATCCTTGCCTTCCCCTTTGTCAAACGTGACTCCCGAACCTTTTTCTTTGTTTTACGTAGACTAGGAGTCGTTTTAAAAAGGGTTTATTATTACTTGACTTTAAAACTCATTTTTTTAGGTGACTTGGTACACCTTAAATCATTACCAAGTGGCGACTCCAAACTTTTCATTTCAAAACCCTTTTTAAAACTATTTTTTGGGTCAAATCGTCGCTTTTTCAAGTCCCATATTAGACCCATATCTTTTTCAACTCACAAAAATCATTTTCCAATCAAAATTGAATCAAAAACATCTTTCTCAAACCATTATTTTTATTTATCAAAAAATGGGGCGCGACAGTTGGCGACTCCACTGGGGACTTCCTAAGTGGGTCCAAGCATTTTGACTTAACCATTCGTTTCCTTTTTCTACCCTTTCTATGCATAGCATGTGGATATTAGGATTGCATTTTTCATTTTTAGGACCTTTTGTCTTATGCACGTAATCAAACCAATCCCTCGACTCACGAATGTATGTTTGAATGAATGTTTACTTGTTATCTCGCGCTTGCATTGCATTTTGGGTAAGGGATGTCACCCTAGAGCCTCACGTTGGTTCTTGACCCCTCCCCTCCAAACGAGCACTTGCATACGAGCATACGTTTTCTTCTTTTATCCCTCTCTTGTTTTCTTTTTAGTGGCTTGTCACGCCACTCCACCCTTACTAGGATTAGGCGACCCATTTGGACATGTGATCACGACACGATGTGTGTGTAGCATGATCCAATGGGTCACTCAATCTTCCACTTTAAGCTATGGGTTGATAGCCTGTAGCTTTTAGTCGAAGGTTGAGGACTTTGATAGATTCACTCAAACACGTAGCCGCGACACGATGTGTGCGTAGCGGTGTTTGGGGAATCGCTCGAGCCACCGACAAAGAACCTTGGGATTGATGACCCTTGGTTTCTAAGTCTGAAGGCTCGGGGACCTGAGCTTATCGAGTCTAGATGCATTAGCGAACCCCAACCTCATGCATCCATATTAAAATTGCCTAGGGTAGAGTCGGCCTTATCCTGAGCTAGGGACACTGTTCACGAGGGGAGGGGTCCAATCCCTTTCTCCCTTTTATTGTTTTATTTCTTTGTATTGATTCGTTGCTACAATGTGTTATGTGTATTTATTCGGCTGAACTAACTTTTTCTTGGTTTTGTGTCCCCATTGCATTCACAAACCCTAGCAAATAAGAGGTCTGGCATGACCTTCTTTTAGAACCTACCCTTGTAGATAGGCTATTGCACGTTTAAGAAATTTTGGTATATTTTGTTCATGAATTAATAATGCCATGTCATTTTAGGCTTACCCTGGCAAACAAAGGGCTCCTTAGGTCACGTCTCATTTAAATTGCATTTTTCCCTGCTTTGATAAGAATGGCATCATGCATTAAACCCTAGAAAGGGAATGCCATTTAGGGGATCCCGCGTTAGGAATAAGCCACCTTGTGTCTCGGATACTTAATCCAGTGAGACTTGCACGTTTACATTTTGTACCATCCAAAGGGGTAGTGCACAAGGTAAGGTAGGATCCGATCATTTTCATTGAGTAATCTTTGGAATATGAGCATCTAATAATCACTTTTTGGCCATTTTATCAAAAATTGGTAAAAATCCCTTGCGTGAAGGACATTAATTTGAAGAAATTCACAAATGATTCCTCCTATTGAGACGATAAATAAATTGAGGCCAAATCGTGATTTTAGAAGGCTCATAGACTAATTTTCTGAAACCACCAATGGCCGGACGATTCAATCGATCCATTTTTGTTAATTCATAATCAATTTTGAATAAATCATCAATTCATTTGATCAATTTACCCTTTTTAGGGTCATCCGGTCAATTTTGAATAAACCATCAATCCATTTCACCAATTTACCCTTTTTAGGGTCATCTGGTCAATTTTTGAAAAATCATCCATTCATTTGACCAATTTACCCTTTTTAGGGTCACCTGGTCGATTTTGAATAAATCGTCAATTCATTTGACCAATTTACCCTTTTTAGGGTCACCTGGTCGATTTTGAATAAATCGTCAATTCATTTGACCAATTTACCCTTTTTAGGGTCATTCGGCCGATTTTTGAATAAATCACTAATTCAATTTCATTTCATTTGGCCAATTTACCCATTTTTAGGGCAGCCGAGCCGATTTTGAATAAATCCAGTTTCGTCCAATCTATTTGATCAATTTACCCTTTTTAGGGTGATCTGATTAATTTTGGGTAAATTAAATTTCACTCAATTCATTTGACCCGTTTCCCTTTTTAGGGTAGTCCGGTCGATTTTTTAAATAAGTTGTCAATTTCATTTGACCAATTAGGGTTTTAATGACGGATTTCAAAACTTAGTCGATTTTTGAGAAAATCATCCATTGCATCCAGCCATTTGATCAGTTGGGGTTTCGACCCGTAATTCACTGAGAAAATTTATCAACAAATTCCAATCTCTTCGTTAGGAAGTTCGACAAGGTCGAACCTGTGCGTTTTTGCCAATTCTTGTATTGATCAAAAGTGATCAATCCCTTCGGACGAGGTCCTCATTTTGACCAACGTCTCTTCTCATTCCAATGGGCCAAATTATTTTTCACTCCATAAGCTGATCGGATCCATCAGGTATTGTGTAGTGCCTGCTCTGGAGGATTGCATTTTCATACTAGGCCTACCCTTGGCACAAAAAGGGTTCCCCCATAGGACATTCATACCGATTTTATATTCTTTCTTACTAACTCTGGGTATTTTCCTTTTGTTTTCCCCCTTCCCCCCTGCATTCATAAGAATATTTCAATAAGGCAAAAATATTTTGCTATATCTGATGATAATTTTAATCCAATAAAGTTTGAAAATCACAAGTATTATTTGATTCTTGGGCAGATCCAACAATGGAAACCTGAAAGACCCATCTGAAAGCTCTAGGCTAAGAGCTTCTAAGAAATTTCATAATTGTTTTCAAAGAAAATTCTATATATTTGACTTGTTAGTATATTTTTGTGTCAAGAGAAAAGGAGATAAAAAGTGTATATGGGGAGCTCTTTACAAGTTTCTCTCTTCTCATTTGTATCATAATTGAATGAGAATTTTTGTTTCAAACCTTTTCAGCAATAAAATTTTTTTTTGGACAATTATTGTCTTGTGTATATTTATGTACATTTCATTCTTTATTCTTACTCATTGGAGATTTCATGATGAATTTTGAGAAAATAAGATCAAATTGAGATTTTTTTTAACCTTCAGCCTGGAAATTTGCAAGTGTATGCTTTCTAACTCTTGTATACACTAGATTGGTGATCTAAGCTACACAATAAGAGTGCTCAAGATTGAAAGAGGTCGCTCAAAAGGCCTCATGAAATACCTTTTCTCTTTCACTGTACAATTCATATTTTTGCCCACTTCTATTGACTTCAAAATAAAACCAGTCACATTGATTGATTGCAAATTGGGGCCATCTTTGCTTGAAAATATCCATTGAGTAACCGATTCAATTCACATCTAAGTGAAAGCAAAAATGTGCATTATTCTTGTTTGTTTTGAAAATTTGGAATGATACTTCGAGCATTTTTTTTCTCTACCCATACACATTTTATCATTTGCTCTACCATTTGAGCCTTTAAAAGAATAATTTCGTTTCAAATAAGCGCCTTGATGATCACTACCTTTCATTGGAAAATTTTCAAATATCAAAAGGGAGTGGATTTTCAATGAGCATTGCGTTACTCTGATTGTCATGAGGTGTAAGAATGATACTTTGGCCATCGTTTCTACGACCTAAACACCATTTATCCCTTGCATCCTCATTTGAGCCAAAACAAAGCCAAAACAAAAACAAAACAAAAAAAAAACAACAACAAAAAAAATTGGTGGCTCTTTTCGAGTGCACATATGATCGCACCCCACATTCGGGAAGGAGATTGGGGAATTTTGAAAAAGGAAAAAAAAGAAAAGGGGAAAGGGAATCGTGAATTGGGGAAATTTGATTCCACTTGGGTTTCAATTTTGGGAAAAAAGAAAAGGAAAAGAAAAGGAAGAGATTTGTCTGCACGGACCGCCTATGTTTCACAAATATGGATGAACAAGGGTCTTCCTCAGTCAGTGATTCAGATACATGCAAAAAAATTTCGCATTAATGAAAGTTTCCTTTCAGAGTTAATGTAAGGAACGGAATGAAAAGTCAGGCCCTCTTCTTTTCCGATCAAACATTCTATCCCTAGTTATCCCTTTTGAGCCTTCAGAATGAAATATTTCGTTTGGCAACCCCTGAGAATCGCAAACCCCACACTGGGGCAAGTTTGCAAAAGAAAGGAAAAACTTCAAGAAGTGAAAAAGTGAAAAGTCGCAAAATCAAAAGCAAAGGAAGAAAAGAGAACCTCAGTTTAAAAATAAACTGGGGCAAATTTTGTGAAAGTTCAAAGATGGCAGAATGCCGAAAAATCAAAAGAAGAAAGAAAATGAAAGAGGAAAAGCCTCAATTGAGCACAAGCTCTGGCAAATTCTGATTTAATCCTAAAGGGGGTTGGAGCAACAATGCGATCTCAGATTTTTCAAACCGTTCTTGAAATCTGCCTTCAAGCATTAACTTTTTTAAACACCCCACCAGACCCCATTACAAAAGCCGAAAGTCCTGACTTCTGTTCTTTGCAATGGCCTTGTCGAGAAAATTTCTGATGCTGAAAAATTTAGCTGTATTTCTGAATTACTCGGGTATGAGGAAACCCATCAGCTCGAGGGGAAAAAGAGGCAAAAAGCGAAGCAAGAAAAATAAATGCAAAAAAAATCGACTCTGAAATCCCTGGTGAATGATGAGAAAAATGCAAGCAAAGTTTGAGATCTTTAAGTTCAAAATAGGGGCAATTTTGGGAAAATGCGATCTTCGGTGCAATGTCCTTGAAAGTTTTATTCTTTAGCTATCATTTTCAAGCCACATTACAAGCTAACAAAGTCCATCGTTGACTTATTCCTTCATGACAATCCAAAGTGAGGGTCATGCTCATAAGAAATTCATCAAATCATTTGTGATCATAAGGGTATAACCCTTTTTCACGGGTTTATCTATCGCTTCTATCCATTTTTGTTGCAAGCCTATAAAGCTTATACGTTGACTAAGTTTTCCTAAGAAATAAGAGTGACAAACTCTTTGCTTTCACTAAGATGTGACATTGAATGGATTACATACAACTGGGGCACAAAAATGAAACAGATTCTGACCTCCCATTTGATTGGTCCTGAAAGATGAGCCAACAAGAAATGGTGACTCATTACCCAAAGCATTTGATGCTAAAGTGGGGAAGAAATCTTTCGTAATTTGGCATTATTTTGAGAAATTCATCATGAAATTTGCTATATGAGTTTAAGCAAGACATTTCAATTTCCTTCACATTATATGTTAGGAAACACAGTTTCTTATTTTATTCAAACAAATGGAGCGTTATCCAAACAAAATTTTTGCAATCAAATGGACCTACACTGGGGCAAATTTTCGTTTATGAGATTTCGCAAATTGGGCTCACACTGGGGCAGAATTTTTGGTAATACATTTGAGGTTTTCGTCCAAGAATCAAATAATGCATTTTTCAAATCGATCACGCTGTTTCTTTTCATGAAATTCAAGTGCATGTCATATTTTGGTAAGCCCCTGTGCAGGTATTCATAGTTGAAATCGACGAAGGAACATCTGGTGACGTGGAAGGCCGATGCCGAAGAAAGAGAAAAAGAAAGGAAAAAGGCCCTACACTGGGGCAAATTATTTTTGGAAAAGATTCTTACAAAAAAATCAGAAAAATTCAAAAATTTCAAAAGTCAAAAATCAAGTTGGGCCTGGATTTCGTGCCGCCAACCCTCCAAAAATCAAGTTGGGCCTGGATTTCGTGCCACCAACCCTCCAAAAATCACGTTGGGCCAGGATTTCATGCCACCAACATCACAAATCACGTCGGGCCTGGACTTTGTGCCGCCGACATCCTATTGAGTCTGAAATTTGTGCCGCCAGTGCAACCAAGGCAGGCTTGGGTGTAATCCCACTGACCAATTCATCATACTGGGGCAAATTATCTTTGGAAAGTTTCTCAAAAATCAAAAAAAATCAAAAAAAATCAAAAAAAAAAAAAAACCAAAAAAAAAACCAAAAAAAAAAAACCAAAAAAAAAAAAAACCAAAAAAATCAAAAAGTCAAAAAATCAAATCAAGTTCATCACGGCAGGATCGGGTTTAATCCCACTGTTCGATTGTCAAAGCATTTCATTTTCAAAGCCACTGGAGCCTGAGGTTAGTCCCGCCAGTGAGCATTTCCTTTTCGTTCGCCACTAGCCGTTGGTCAGTCCCACTAGTGATCATTTCATTTACATCACTAACAAACATGGGTCGGTCTCATTAACACTTCATTTCACTGCTTTCATTTGCATCACCAATAAACATGGGTCAATCCCACCAACACACCATCTCACTTCAATTCATCTCGTTTAAATTCTGTTCGGGTCAGTCCCGTTTAAATTCTGTTCGGGTCAGTCCCGTTTAATTCCTGTTCGGGTCAGTCCCGTTAAATTTCTGTTCGGGTCAGTCCCGTTTAAATTCCTGTTCGGGTCAGTCCCGTTTAAATTTCTGTTCGGGTCAGTCCCGTTTAATTCCTGTTCGGGTCAGTCCC
>NW_020862951.1:0-20102 GCF_003713205.1 Coffea eugenioides
AAGGATTTGTCCTTAAATCTTGGGAAAAAGTGGTACTCCATGCAATGTTGGAGCGAGATGAATGAGCACCAGCCACGTCACATGTCGCTTGGACAACCTCATGATGCTCTTGAACAAGGACATTCGCCAAGACAAGAAACACCTTGTATAAAGCTTGTGAAAATTCCATGTAGCACTCCAAAACTCTCTCATCAACCCTTGGTCGTTTGCATGTCAAATTCAAACCCATAAAACAAATCACACAATTAGTATATGTAGGGTTAATACTACTTGACAACTTTACGTTTCACATGCACTAGATAGGGATCTTCATGATGACTCTCATTCAGCTTAGAAAAAATCTTGAACATCCTGAATTGTGCAAGGTAGTATATATTCGACCTAGTTGGTTTGCTGATTTGGCACACTCTTGCCATCTGGAGATAGAGCAATGAGCCATTCATGTTGCACTTCCGTGGAAGAATGAACCAGTGAGTTAAAAACAACATTCGGGTCTTGATTGACACACTTGTCTGCATCACCCAACATAAGTGGCAGCAATGAAGTGAAGGTCACACTCCAGACGAGTCACTTGAATTTGCGCCAGTTTGAGTTGATAAGATGATCTCATGCTTTTGGATGTATGAATATGCATGGAAGATTACAAGCAGCTGGCACAAGCATGAAATCAGGTTGCAACTCTTTAATCAAAGCCGGAAAATTTCGAGCAGCCTTACAACCTACAAAAACAAAATGAGTCTCAGCTTGTTTTGAACCAGAAATTGGATACATAAGCAATGGAACGTCATTAATTAAGTGGTAAGAAGGTGTAGAATAAGAGTTAAATGCAAAAACTCCCCGTGACACATGATTCCTTCCATCAATCGATTCAACTTGAGACTGCATTGATGGCTATTTACATTTTCCTTCAAAATCTGCATAGGAAATACATGTGTGAGGATGGAAATAATGCTCAAAAGAAGGTAAAGATGATGAATGAACCGTGGGTAACAAACAAGAATAGAAATATGGAGTTCGAATTAATTCTCCATTGGTGCGGACAGATTCGGGTTGTTCCATGAAGTGATACCAAATAGATCTATCTCCTAGAAGACAAACTCCATGGAAGCTAGTGAATTGTACAAGCAACTTTGGAATGGAACATTGCATGAATAACTTCACTCGACTTCGCTCAATCCGTACAAAAGCAGAAACACTAAACAAGGCAAAGTTAAGTTCGTTAGGAAAACTATAAACACTCGCCTTCCCATGCACAATCAGCTCACTTGATGCTTCACTCATCTCCTCAGATTTTTTTACCTCTTTTTCAATCTCACATTCCTCAACTTTTACCTCAAGTGCACTCTCACCACCATACTCCACTCGCTCTTTTTCAAGTTTTTGTTGGAGGAGAGTTGTTGACATGTCTCCTGCACTCAACTAACTCCTTCATCTATGGATAAAGTATTTGCATGCTTTGTTGTCGAATGAACCTCCTCCCTTCTCCTTGAATATAATGACTTTGAAGAGGTAGGTTGGACGTCAGGATGAAATTGTGGGGAACCCCTCCTCTTGACATCCTTATTCACCATTCGGTCAAGGCGTCTATGAAGAGGCTCGAAAGCTTTGTCGCGCCCCACTTTTCGAATGAATTGTGTGTGTGATGTGTGGTGTGTAATGTGTGAACGTGTGCAAAATGAAAAGTAAAAGGCCATGGGACTTAGAATGCGACGATTTGGCCAAGTGAAGTTCAAAAGGGTTTTTTGTATCAAAAATGGAGTCGCCACTTGGTATAGAGTTAGGGTGTACCAAGTCACCCAAAAATGATTTTTGTTTTGAAAAAAAGTAAATAAACCCTTTTTGAGAACTTTTGGGTCTGCGTAACCAAAAGAGGGATCGGGGGTCACATTTGACGAAGGGGAAGGCAAGGATAAAAATCCAAGGCACCCCTTCGACCTAGCCAAGGCTAGTTGCGTGACTTAAACCAATTTTCCCTAATTTTTCTACCCAAGGTATGTATCGCGTATTGGATATGTCTATATGAATGCAAAACCCTAGACCTAGGGGGATTGGGGGAAATTTCTCTTCAAAGGTTGAGTGGTGCCAATCACATTAGTTGTGAAGCCCAATAATGATCCTTTTGGAGAGGTCACACCTAAACCTAAATGACGTGAAAAATGAGTGGAATGCATGCCATGTGAAAGTGTGAGTTTGTGAAGTGAGAAAAATGATAAAAGTAATAGGATAAGAGTGAAGGTGTGCAAATGTAGATGAAAGTACTCGTGTGCGAGTGAAGGTAAAAATGTTCGTGTGCAAGTGAAGATAAAAGGGCTCGTGTGCAAGTGGAGATAAAAGTGTTCGTGTGCAAGTGAAAGTGATAAAAAGGTGCATGTGTGCAAATGAGACGAAAGTGAAAGTGTAATGATAGAGTGGATTGAGAATGCATGAGCCTAGGGAATTCATGCATATTGGGTACGGGGAGACCTAAATCGTGACTTGATTTTCCCTTTGATTAGAAGGCGAAACTAGCGTGCTAAGGCTCGAGTAGCCACACTCGCTCGTTTCCCTTATCGGAAGGGGACTCTCACGCAAATGTACCCTATAACTGGTATGAGATGCAAAAATCCTAAAATGAGGGGAAAAGGGGCTCGAGGAGCATGCCAGATGATAAAACTAAGGAAAAATGCATGATATGTAGTGAACAAGCAAATGATATGCTAATGAGGGGAAATCCCTAAGGGTCTAGCGTTGGACTAGCCCATTCTATGAATTCCGACTAGCGTTGGACTAGTGTGGTGACGTACATTCATCCATTCCATTCATCCACACTATGGAAAGCAAGTAGACATGCCAAACACTTATAAACACATAGCACATAACATTTAGCATGCTCGACTAGATGCAAGGCCCTAACAAAGCAAATTAACACGTAGTAACTAAGCATGCAAGACACATAAGACAATTAAAGCCCTAACTATTACATTTGCTAGCTAGGCACATGACTTCGATAGGTCTTCATTGAATGCTCCTCCAAGCCCTATCTATTACATTAGGGAGACCCTACTACAATCTAAAAGGGGGAAAAGGAATAAAATAATTAAATCCCTAACTATTACAAGCCAAGAGGTGTACACATAACCCATAAAGAATAACTTAAATAAAAACACAAAAGTAAATAAAATAAATGAAAGGAATTAAAGAAAGGCAAGGAAAGCAACGTAGACATGCATATTCACATAACACGTAGGAGCACGTAGGAAAGATAAAATCAAGGAGATAGAGGTTACCTCCCTTGAGTTGTGAAATGAAAAGAATATTAGCTTCAAAACAATAAAAGGGTCAAGGCACCAATCTATTTGGCAAATAATCACAAATGATAAAAATAAGCATGAATTTGAATCAATTGAATCATGTCAACAATCCACATTTAAGAAGTCAACAGAAGAAAGGACCTGATTGCAAAGATTGATAAAATTTTGGGGCCAAAATTAAAGAAAAATAAAGTTCAGGGACCTATTTGCAATTAATCTAAGGATCCAATTGAAAGAAGTTGAAAATACCCAGGGCCACAGCACAGTTAAGGAGAAATTCAGGGACTGATTTGCAAAATTATTTTCTGGTTTCTTCATGGACCAGGCTATTGGGCCATTTTATTCACTTCTTGGGCCAAAATCCCTCCTGGCCCAACCGATAACTTTAAGAGGTAAGCAGGTCAGCCTATTTTTAAGCCCAGACAAAGTGCAACTAGAACAGATGGGCTTCACCTCTCAAACCCAAACCAGAAACCCAAACAAAACAAATTAAATCCATACTTACAAACCCAATCAGATATGTTGGGCTCCATCTTCCTGAGCCCAAGTCAAAACATCAACATAATAGACTAAATCACTTCCTTAAGCCCAAACAAAATAACCTCTCAACCCAAATTACCTTTTCACAGGTACCCAACATCATAAAATCAACACAAAATTACTAAGCTTTGATTATGCATTAAATCACAGCATTAATCTATCCAGAAATCACATAAAATATGCAAACAGAGGATTAAGCTTAAGAGGGCAAAATTAGTTCAATTTTCCAGATTTTTGGGCCATACCAGAATAAGGAGGGAATTTGGGGTTCAATCACAACAAAATAGGGACTTAATTGGATGAATTGTGAAGACTTTGGGGTCGAAATTAAAGACAAGTAAAGCCCAGGGGTCAATTTGTGTTTAAGTCATGACTCAATTGAACAAAATTTAGAAGTTATGCAGGCTTTAATGTGATTTCATCACAGAGCAGGGGGCCAAACTGCAAATTAATAAACATTTCTCCAACCCAGTTCGTCTTCCTCGCGATGCTCAGGCTCTTTTCTTCTGAAAATGTTACCAGATTTTATTTACAAGCAAAATGCAGGCCACTCATCTTCCCAGACTTGTTTTCTTGGACTCAAGCTTTCACAAAGACCATATTATTTCCCTCGCGTACAGAAAAAATGCAACAAAGTTCACCATTCAATTAGAATTTTCCGTTAAGCATTTCATCAAACAGGTTGGGAGCATTAGAAAATTCACCAATTCTTTGTTATATTAAAGCTATAATCGGCCCAAAATTTATCAGAAATCAAGCCATTCAGCTCATTCAACGTATGCAGCATGTGTATTCAAAAATGAAGCCATTTAACAGGAAAATTGCACCAAATGAAATCACGGAAAACCCATTTCCAAAAGCCGGACGAGAACTGAAAATTTTTTTATCTCCACCATGTTTCAGCCCAATTAGCGAGAAGACAAAACATACACAATTACGAAATCACATATAAAGCTATGGGCAACTAATCAATATCAGAAAAATGAACAATAAGATCTTCAAACAAAATCTGGAACCGAAACTCGAAAATTAAGGGAGAAAGACTTACAGTGCTAATCTCAATGAGCTTCAATGGTGGTGGTAATGGATTTCGGTGGGCGGCCTTCCCTTCTTGCTTCTGGCCCGAAGTTCTTCTAAATGGCCTGCTTGTGGCTTCGTTATGGAGATTGAGGAGAGGGACCGTGAAGCTTTTGGGAGGCGGATTGGGCTTCCTTCCATTTCTGTGAAGCTTTGATAGCTGCAACCAATTCTTTCCCTGGCAAAGCTCGTTTCTTCCTCCGTTCAGCCGAAGCCTCCCTCCCTGTTTTTTCTTTGCTCTGTCTTCTTTTTCTTTCTTTTGCCTGTCCGAAGCCTTCACTCTTTTTCCCTCTTTGTTTTCAGATTTTGCGGCCGTTAACTCCCCGGCTCTCTATCCCTCTTGCTCTGCTTTTTCTGTTTTTGGTCTCAATGCTCCATAGCTACTCTCCCCTGTTTCTTTTCCTTGCTCCGCCGCCCACTCTGCTTTCTTTCTTTTTGTTTTCATTCTGCCTCCAAACCTTAGCCGAGACTCCCTCTATCCCTGTTTCTTTTTTAGATCTCTTTTTTTCCCCCGCCGCCAGCTCCTCCGTTTTTTCCTCTAATTTTCCGTTGCTTCCCTTCTTCATCCGCCCCTCTGTTTTTCAGCCTCAAAACCCCCAAAGCCTTTTTCAATCTTTTCCCTTTTTTTTTTTTAGTCGTAGCTCCCCCCTCAAGCTCTCATTTCTCTGTTTTTCTCCCATCCGTGGCCTCTTTTTCTTTCTTTTCTCCAATTCTCAAACCTCCCTTCTAAGCTAAACAAGTGTCCTCCTAAATGTTGTGTTGTCAATTAAACAAAAGGGACACTTGTCCCTCAAATTCCTTAACCACTTGTCCCATGATTGTTTTGTACACTTGTTCAACATGCACACTTCCACCTATTTTTGCCACTTTCATTCTTTTTCTTTCATTTTTCATTTTTCATCATTTTTCACTTTTTCTCTTCTTTTTCCTTTTTTTTCATTTTCAAGAAATTCTATGCTAAAAACACAAAAAACTAAAAAACTAAAAACTAAAAAGTGAAAAAAACGAGCACAGACTAAAAAATAATTAGTAAATGAAATTACACCAAAATTTGGTGTCTACAGTTTGCCCCTCTTTGTCTGAGTTTTGGAAAAACTTGAGACAAAGAAGTAGACACCAAATGCTTACCTGTGTTATTCGGCTACGAGCGTCTCGAACGATGGATGCTTTAGAAATGGGGACTGACCCCTTTGACAAAAATTTAAAATGGGATTGATCCAAACAGAAAATTTAAAATCGGGATTGACCCGAACAGAAATTTAAAACGGGGATAGACTCACGGGATAGACCCGGACAGAAATGTAAAATTGGGATAGACCCACGGGATAGACCCAAACAGAAATCTAAAATTGGGATAGACCCACGGGATAGACCCGAACAGAAATTTAAATGGGATGAATTGAAGTGAGATGGAGTATTGGTGGGGTTGACCCATGTTTATTGGTGATGCAAATGAAAGAAGCGAAATGAAGTGTTAATGGGACTGATCCACGTTCCAGTGGCTGTGAAAATGAAATGTCTCGACAATCGGACAGTGGGATCAAACCCGAGCCTGCCGTGATGAACTTGATTTGATTTTTTGATTTTTTGATTTTTGGATTTTTGGATTTTTGGAATTTTGGATTTTTCTGATTTTTTATTTTTATTTTTTATTATTTTTTTTAGGGAACCTTTTCAAAATTTGCCCCAGTATGATGAATTGGTCAGTGAGACGACATCTGAGCCTGACGGGGTGTGGACGGTCAGCGGGATAAAACCCGGTCCTGCCGAGATTGGCGGGATAAAACCCGGTCCCAATGTGATAAAAACGGTCAGCGGGATTATACCCAGTCCTGCCGAGATTGGCGGGATAAAACCCGGTCCCAATGTTGATAAAAACGGTCAGCGGGATTAAACCCGGTCCTGCCGAGATTGGCGGGATAAAACCCGGTCCCAATTTGAGAAAAACGGTCAGCGGGATTAACCCGGTCCTGCCGAGATTGGCGGGATAAAACCCGGTCCCAATTTGATAAAAACGGTCAGCGGGATTATCCGGTCCTGCGAGAATTGGCGGGATGAACCGGTCCAATTTGATAAAAAGCGGTCAAGCGGGATTATACCCGGTCCTGCGGATTGGACGGGATGAAACCCAACGGTCAATTTGATAAAAACGGTAGAACGGGATTTATACCCGGTCATTGCCGAGATTGGCGGATGAAACCCGGTCCAAATTTGATGAAGAAGCGGTCAGCGGGATTTATACCCGGTCCTGCCGATTGGCGGATGAAACCCGGTCCAATTTGATAAAAAGTCGGTCAGCGGGATTATACGGTCTGCCGAGATTGGCGGATGAAACCCGGTCCCAATGATAAAAGCGGTCAGCGGATTATCCGGATCTGCCGAGGATATGAAACCCGGCCAATTTGAAAAAATGGTCAGCGGGATTATACCCGGTCCTGCCGAGATTGGCGGGATGAAACCGGGTCCCAATTTGATAAAAAGCGGTCAGCGGGATTATACCCGGTCCTGCCGAGATTGGCGGGATGAAACCCGGTCCCAATGTGAAAAAAACGGTCAGCGGGATTATACCCGGTCCTGCCGAGATTGGCGGGATGAAACCCGGTCCCAACGTGATAAAAACGGTCAGCGGGATTATACCCGGTCCTGCCGAGATTGGCGGGATGAAACCCGGTCCCAATGTGATAAAAACGGTCAGCGGGATTATACCCGGTCCTGCCGAGATTGGCGGGATGAAACCCGGTCCCAACGCGATCTTTAGAATGGTCAGTGGGATAAGACCCAATCCTGCCATCCAATTGGTGAAGAAATTGAATTTGATTCGTCAAAATACAAGAAATTAAATTTGATTTTCCAAGAAACAAAATTTTGAACTTGTTTTTTTTGATTTTTTTGAATTTTTCTGATTTTTCGAGAGAATCTTTTTCCCAAAAATAATTTGCCCCAGTGTAGGGCCCTTTTCCCTTCTTTCTTCTCTTTCTTCGGCATCGGCCTTCCACATCGCCAGATGCTTTTTGTCGACTTCAACTGTGAATACCTGCACAGGGCTTACGTGCACTCCAATGAGCGTGACTGATTTGAAAAATGCATTATTTTGATTCTTGGACGAAATCCTCAATTGGACTACAAAAATATTTGCCCCTGTGTGGGCTTATTTTGCGAAATTCTGCAAATAAAAATTTTGCCCCAGTTTGGGCCCATTTGATTGCAAAAATTGGTTTAGATGATTTCCCATTTACTTGAACAAAGAAAAACCACACTTTTATTTAGAAAAGAGTGCACATATACAACAATGTGAAGAAACTTTAATCGTCAAGTTTGAACTCATGCAGAAATTTCATGATGAATTCCTCGAAATAACACCAAATTTAAGAAGACTTCTTCCTTACTTGTAGCATTGGTGCTTAATGGGTCACCACTTCTGGTTGACTCATCTTTTCAGGACCAATCACATGACTCTATTTTTGAACTGGCTAAGGAAATGGGAGATAAGAATCTGTCTCATTTTTGTGCCCCAGTTGTATGTAATCCATTCAATGTCACATCTTAGTGAAAGCAAAGAGTTTGTTACCCTTATTTTCAAGAAAACTTAGTCAACATACAAGCTTTCTAGGCTTGTAACGTATGGACAGAAGTGATAGCTAAACATGTGGAAACGGGTTACGCCCTTATGATCACAAATGATTTGATGAATTCCTTATGAGCATGATCCTCACTTCGGATTGTCATGAAAGAATAAGTCAACGATGGACTTTATTAGCTTGTAATGTGGCTTGAAAACGATAGTTAAAGACTTTCAAGGATATTGCACCATAGATCGCATTTTTCTAAAATTGCCCCTATTTTGAAATCAAAAGATCTCAGACTTTGTTTGCATTTTTCTCATCACTCACCAGAGACTTCAGCGCCGAATTTTCTGCATTTTCTTGCATTTACTTTTCTTTCTTTGCTTTTTGCCTCTTTTCCCTTTCCCTCGAGCTGATGGGTTTTCACATGGTGAGTAGCGTCAACCTCATACTCAAGCAATTCAGAAATACAGCTAAAATTTTCCGGCATCAGAAATTTTCTTGACAGGGCCATTGCAAAGAACAGAAGTCAGGACTTTCGGCTTTGTAATGGGGTCAGGTGGGGTGCTTAAAAAAGTTAAGGCTTGAAAACGGATTTCAACACTGGTTTGAAGAATCTGAGATCGCATTGTTGCGCCCACCCTATTTTAGGGTAAAACCAGAATTTGCCTCAGTTTTTGCTCAATTGAGGCTTTTTCTCTTTCATTTTCTTTCTTCTTTGATTTTTCGGCCTTCGGCCATTTTTCCGAACTTTCACAAAATTTGCCCCAGTTTATTTTTGAACTGAGGTTCTCTTTTCTTCCTTTGTTTTTGATCTTGTTGCTTTTCACTTTTTTGAAATTTTCTTTTCAACTCAAACTCGCCCCCAGTGTGGGGTTTGCGATTCTCAGGGGTTGCCAAACGAAATAATTTATTCTGATGGCTCAAAAGGGATAACTAGGGATAAAGTGTTCGATTGGAAAAGAAGATGGCCTGACTTGTATTCCATTCCTTACAACAACTCTGAAAGGAAACTTTCGTTAATGCGAAATTTTTTGCGTGTATCTGAATTAATTGACTGAGGAAGACCCTTGCTCATCCATATTTGTGAAACATAGGCGATTCACATGGACAAAAACCCTTCCTTTTCTTTTTTCAAACTTGGAACCCAAGTGGAATCAAATTTCCCCAATTTGCAGTTCCCTCCTTATTCTAGCATTTTTGCTTTTTCCCTTTTCCTTTTTTCTTTTTTTGTTTTTTTTTGAAAATTCTCCAATCTCCCTCCCCAATGTGGGGTACGACCATGAGTGCATTAGAAAAGAACCACCAATTTTAGCTCAAAATGGGGATGCAAGGGGTGATCAGTGTTTAGGTTGTAGAAACGACGGCCAAAGCATCATTCTTACACCTCATGACAACCAAAGTAACGAAACGGTTATTGAAAATCCATTCCCCTATTTGATATTTGAAAATTTTCCAATATAGGGTAGTGATCATTAGGGCTCTTATCTGAAACGAAATTATTCTTTTCATAGGCTCAAATGGGAGAGCAAGTGATAAAAATCTGTATAGATAGTGAAACAAATGCTCAAAGTATCACTCCAAATTTTCCAAACGAATAAGGATGATGCACATTTTTGCTTTCACTTAGATGTGATTGAATCGATTAAACACAATGGATATTTTCAAGCAAAGATGGCCCCAATTTGCGATTTATCAATCAATGTGACTGATTTTATTTTGGGGTTCAGTGAAGGAAAAAAGATATCTCATTGGGCCTTCTGAATGACCTCTTTTAATTCTGAACACTCTTATTGTGAATTTTCAGGTCGGAGGTTGAAAAAAAAAATCCCAATTTAGTCTTATTTCTTAAAATTCATCATGAAATCTCCAATGAATAAGAATAAAGAATGAAATGTACATAAATATACACAAAACAATGATTGTCCAAAAAGTTTATTGCTGAAAAAGTTTGAAACAAATTTTCTCATTCAATTACGATACAAGTGAGAAGAGAGAAACTTGTAAAGAGCTCCACATATACACTTTTTGTCTCCTTTTCAAATATACAAAATTTCCCTTTGGAAAACAATTACAACATCTCTCAGAGGGTTTTCATCGTAGGATCCGCCCAAGAATCAAATAACACTTGTAATCTTCAAACTTTATTGGATTAAAATTATCATCAGATATAGAAGAACATTTTCGTCTTATTGAAATATTTTTATGAATGCAGGGGAGGGGGGAAAACAAAAGAAAAATACCCAAAGTTAGTAATCAAAACCATAAAATTCGGATGCATGCCCTATGGTGGAACCCTTTTTATGCCAAGGGTAGGCCTAGCATGAAAATGCAATCCTCTAGGGTAAGCACTATACCATACCTGACGGATCTGATAACTCATTGAGTGAAAAACAATTTGAAAAAAATTTGGTCAATTGGAATGAGAAGGGACGTTTGTCAAAATAAGGACCTCGTCCGCAGGGATTGGTCACTTTTGATCGAAACAAGATTTTGCAAAAACGCACGGGTTTGACCTTGACGAACTTCCTATCAAAGAGATTGGAATTCGTTGATAGAATTTCTCAGTGAATTACGGGTCAAAACCCTAATTGATCAAGTGATTGGATGCAATGGACGGGTTTTTTTCAAAATTGACTAGATTTCCCAATTTGAAATTTCGACATTGAAATCCTAATTGGTCAAATGAAATTGACAATTTATTAAAAATCGACCGGATTACCCTAAAAGGGAAACAGGTCAAATGAATTCAAAGAAATTTCAAAATTAATCAGAGCACCCTAAAAAAGGGTAAATTGATCAAGTAGATTAAACGGACCTTGATTTATTCAAAAACGGCTCGGTTGCCCTAAAAAGGTAAATTGGCCAAATGAATGAAATTGAATTAGTGACTTGTTCAAAAATCGGCCGAACGACCCTAAAAAGGGTGAATTGGTCAGATGAATTGAATGAAATTGACTTATTCAAAAATTGACCGAATGACCCTAGAAAGGGTAAATTGGTCAGATGAAATTGATTTATTCAAAATTGATTAGGAATTGACAAAATGGATCGATTGAATCGTTCCGCCATTGATGGTTTCAAAAAAATAGTCTATGAGCCTTCTAAGATCACGATTTGGCCTCAGTTTATTTATCATCTCAAAAAGGAGGAATCATTTGTGAATTTCTTCAAATTAATGTCCTTTACGCAAGGGATTTTTTACCAATTTTGATAAAATGGCCAAAAAGTGATTAGTAGATGCTCATATTCCAAAGATCACTCCATGAAAATGATCGGATCCTTACCTTACCTTGTGCACTACCCCTTCGGATGGTACGAGAAAGGTAAACGTGCAAGTCTCATTTGGATTATATATCCGAGACATAGGGTGGTTTATTCCTAATACGGGATCCCCTAAATGGCATTCCCTTTCTAGGGTTTATGCGTGATGCCAGTTTATTAAAGCGATGTAAATATGTGACAAACATGAAATGTGAGCTAAAGGACATAAATAATGCAACGGGGGGAAAAGGTCTAAACATGAAATGTATTCACTGAAAAGTAAGTGCAAAGACTGAAATTTAGACATGTGAGCTATCTAGTGGGTGAGTCACTAAAAGAGTGCCCAAGAGGCCTCTTATTGCTAAGGCACATGAATGCAAGCCAAGAAAACAAAAGAAATGGTTAGTGCAGTTGATAGTACACATAACACATTGGGAGCAATTAAGAAAAGAAATACAATAAAGCAGGTAAAAGGGGTGGAACCCCTTCCCTCGTGCCTAATGTGCTTAAAATAGGGTGAGGCTGACTCTAACCTAGGAAAATTCTAATATGGATGCATGAAGCTGGGGTTCACTAATGCCTAGACTCGATAAAGCTTCGGTTCCCAAGCCTTCAGACCTAAAGGCAAAGGGTCATCACTCCCAGGGCCTTTGATCGGTGGCTCGAGTGATCCCTTAGGTAGCGCTATGGGCGCAAAGCACACCATCCGCCTACCCAAGGCAATCGGTCCTAGTCCTACAAGGCGGTGTGGGATGGCGCCCACGAAAATAAAATAAAATGGGATAAAGCAAGTAAACGTGCACGTATGAAGTGCTCCCCTATTTTGAGGGAAGGGGTGAGAACCACACGAGGCTCTAAAGGTGACACACCCCCCCAAATGCAATGCAAGCGCGAGATAAACAAGTAAACAACATCCAATCAACCAATCACACATACGTGAGTGAGGGAATAGTTGGATACGCGCGCGAGGCAAATGGCCCTAAAAATGGAAAATGCAAGCCTAATATCCAAATGCAATGCATAAAAAGGGTAAAAAAAGGGAAACGAATGGCTAAGTCAAATGCTTGGACCCACTTAGGAAGTCCCCAGTGGAGTCGCCAACTGTCGCGCCCCACTTTTCGAATGAATTGTGTGTGTGATGTGTGGTGTGTAATGTGTGAACGTGTGCAAAATGAAAAGTAAAAGGCCATGGGACTTAGAATGCGACGATTTGGCCAAGTGAAGTTCAAAAGGGTTTTTTGTATCAAAAATGGAGTCGCCACTTGGTATAGAGTTAGGGTGTACCAAGTCACCCAAAAATGATTTTTGTTTTGAAAAAAAGTAAATAAACCCTTTTTGAGAACTTTTGGGTCTGCGTAACCAAAAGAGGGATCGGGGGTCACATTTGACGAAGGGGAAGGCAAGGATAAAAATCCAAGGCACCCCTTCGACCTAGCCAAGGCTAGTTGCGTGACTTAAACCAATTTTCCCTAATTTTTCTACCCAAGGTATGTATCGCGTATTGGATATGTCTATATGAATGCAAAACCCTAGACCTAGGGGGATTGGGGGAAATTTCTCTTCAAAGATTGAGTGGTGCCAATCACATTAGTTGTGAAGCCCAATAATGATCCTTTTGGAGAGGTCACACCTAAACCTAAATGACGTGAAAAATGAGTGGAATGCATGCCATGTGAAAGTGTGAGTTTGTGAAGTGAGAAAAATGATAAAAGTAATAGGATAAGAGTGAAGGTGTGCAAATGTAGATGAAAGTACTCGTGTGCGAGTGAAGGTAAAAATGTTCGTGTGCAAGTGAAGATAAAAGGGCTCGTGTGCAAGTGGAGATAAAAGTGTTCGTGTGCAAGTGAAAGTGATAAAAAGGTGCATGTGTGCAAATGAGACGAAAGTGAAAGTGTAATGATAGAGTGGATTGAGAATGCATGAGCCTAGGGAATTCATGCATATTGGGTACGGGGAGACCTAAATCGTGACTTGATTTTCCCTTTGATTAGAAGGCGAAACTAGCGTGCTAAGGCTCGAGTAGCCACACTCGCTCGTTTCCCTTATCGGAAGGGGACTCTCACGCAAATGTACCCTATAACTGGTATGAGATGCAAAAATCCTAAAATGAGGGGAAAAGGGGCTCGAGGAGCATGCCAGATGATAAAACTAAGGAAAAATGCATGATATGTAGTGAACAAGCAAATGATATGCTAATGAGGGGAAATCCCTAAGGGTCTAGCGTTGGACTAGCCCATTCTATGAATTCCGACTAGCGTTGGACTAGTGTGGTGACGTACATTCATCCATTCCATTCATCCACACTATGGAAAGCAAGTAGACATGCCAAACACTTATAAACACATAGCACATAACATTTAGCATGCTCGACTAGATGCAAGGCCCTAACAAAGCAAATTAACACGTAGTAACTAAGCATGCAAGACACATAAGACAATTAAAGCCCTAACTATTACATTTGCTAGCTAGGCACATGACTTCGATAGGTCTTCATTGAATGCTCCTCCAAGCCCTATCTATTACATTAGGGAGACCCTACTACAATCTAAAAGGGGGAAAAGGAATAAAATAATTAAATCCCTAACTATTACAAGCCAAGAGATGTACACATACCCCATAAAGAATAACTTAAATAAAAACACAAAAGTAAATAAAATAAATGAAAGGAATTAAAGAAAGGCAAGGAAAGCAACGTAGACATGCATATTCACATAACACGTAGGAGCACGTAGGAAAGATAAGATCAAGGAGATAGAGGTTACCTCCCTTGAGTTGTGAAATGAAAAGAATATTAGCTTCAAAACAATAAAAGGGTCAAGGCACCAATCTATTTGGCAAATAATCACAAATGATAAAAATAAGCATGAATTTGAATCAATTGAATCATGTCAACAATCCACATTTAAGAAGTCAACAGAAGAAAGGACCTGATTGCAAAGATTGACAAAATTTTGGGGCCAAAATTAAAGAAAAATAAAGTTCAGGGACCTATTTGCAATTAATCTAAGGATCCAATTGAAAGAAGTTGAAAATATCCAGGGCCACAGCACAGTTAAGGAGAAATTCAGGGACTGATTTGCAAAATTATTTTCTGGTTTCTTCATGGACCAGGCTATTGGGCCATTTTATTCACTTCTTGGGCCAAAATCCCTCCTGGCCCAACCGATAACTTTAAGAGGTAAGCAGGTCAGCCTATTTTTAAGCCCAGACAAAGTGCAACTAGAACAGATGGGCTTCACCTCTCAAACCCAAACCAGAAACCCAAACAAAACAAATTAAATCCATACTTACAAACCCAATCAGATATGTTGGGCTCCATCTTCCTGAGCCCAAGTCAAAACATCAACATAATAGACTAAATCACTTCCTTAAGCCCAAACAAAATAACCTCTCAACCCAAATTACCTTTTCACAGGTACCCAACATCATAAAATCAACACAAAATTACTAAGCTTTGATTATGCATTAAATCACAGCATTAATCTATCCAGAAATCACATAAAATATGCAAACAGAGGATTAAGCTTAAGAGGGCAAAATTAGTTCAATTTTCCAGATTTTTGGGCCATACCAGAATAAGGAGGGAATTTGGGGTTCAATCACAACAAAATAGGGACTTAATTGGATGAATTGTGAAGACTTTGGGGTCGAAATTAAAGACAAGTAAAGCCCAGGGGTCAATTTGTGTTTAAGTCATGACTCAATTGAACAAAATTTAGAAGTTATGCAGGCTTTAATGTGATTTCATCACAGAGCAGGGGGCCAAACTGCAAATTAATAAACATTTCTCCAACCCAGTTCGTCTTCCTCGCGATGCTCAGGCTCTTTTCTTCTGAAAATGTTACCAGATTTTATTTACAAGCAAAATGCAGGCCACTCATCTTCCCAGACTTGTTTTCTTGGACTCAAGCTTTCACAAAGACCATATTATTTCCCTCGCGTACAGAAAAAATGCAACAAAGTTCACCATTCAATTAGAATTTTCCGTTAAGCATTTCATCAAACAGGTTGGGAGCATTAGAAAATTCACCAATTCTTTGTTATATTAAAGCTATAATCGGCCCAAAATTTATCAGAAATCAAGCCATTCAGCTCATTCAACGTATGCAGCATGTGTATTCAAAAATGAAGCCATTTAACAGGAAAATTGCACCAAATGAAATCACGGAAAACCCATTTCCAAAAGCCGGACGAGAACTGAAAATTTTTTTATCTCCACCATGTTTCAGCCCAATTAGCGAGAAGACAAAACATACACAATTACGAAATCACATATAAAGCTATGGGCAACTAATCAATATCAGAAAAATGAACAATAAGATCTTCAAACAAAATCTGGAACCGAAACTCGAAAATTAAGGGAGAAAGACTTACAGTGCTAATCTCAATGAGCTTCAATGGTGGTGGTAATGGATTTCGGTGGGCGGCCTTCCCTTCTTGCTTCTGGCCCGAAGTTCTTCTAAATGGCCTGCTTGTGGCTTCGTTATGGAGATTGAGGAGAGGGACCGTGAAGCTTTTGGGAGGCGGATTGGGCTTCCTTCCATTTCTGTGAAGCTTTGATAGCTGCAACCAATTCTTTCCCTGGCAAAGCTCGTTTCTTCCTCCGTTCAGCCGAAGCCTCCCTCCCTGTTTTTTCTTTGCTCTGTCTTCTTTTTCTTTCTTTTGCCTGTCCGAAGCCTTCACTCTTTTTCCCTCTTTGTTTTCAGATTTTGCGGCCGTTAACTCCCCGGCTCTCTATCCCTCTTGCTCTGCTTTTTCTGTTTTTGGTCTCAATGCTCCATAGCTACTCTCCCCTGTTTCTTTTCCTTGCTCCGCCGCCCACTCTGCTTTCTTTCTTTTTGTTTTCATTCTGCCTCCAAACCTTAGCCGAGACTCCCTCTATCCCTGTTTCTTTTTTAGATCTCTTTTTTTCCCCCGCCGCCAGCTCCTCCGTTTTTTCCTCTAATTTTCCGTTGCTTCCCTTCTTCATCCGCCCCTCTGTTTTTCAGCCTCAAAACCCCCAAAGCCTTTTTCAATCTTTTCCCTCTTTTTTTTTTAGTCGTAGCTCCCCCCTCAAGCTCTCATTTCTCTGTTTTTCTCCCATCCGTGGCCTCTTTTTTTTTTTTTTTCTCCAATTCTCAAACCTCCCTTCTAAGCTAAACAAGTGTCCTCCTAAATGTTGTGTTGTCAATTAAACAAAAGGGACACTTGTCCCTCAAATTCCTTAACCACTTGTCCCATGATTGTTTTGTACACTTGTTCAACATGCACACACTTCCACCTATTTTTGCCATTTTCATTCTTTTCCTTTTTTTTCATTTTCAAGAAATTCTATGCTAAAAACTTAAAAATAATAATAACATAAAAAACTAAAAAACTAAAAACTAAAAAGTGGAAAAAAACGAGCACAGACTAAAAAATAATTAGTAAATGAAATTACACCAAAATTTGGTGTCTACAAGCTTCATCCAAACTCTGCTTGAATTCTTCCATCATGGCCACCATGTGTAGTTTAAAGTCCATTGTTTGGTCACCAACTCCACTAGACATGCTCAGGTAAACCTGCAAAAGAAAATAAGCAAACGACTTCTTCTCTCCTTCTTTTTTTTTTGGTACAATGTATAGGTCACTCACGCTTGTGTTTCACTCAAGTGTATCACTCTCTAATAGTCTCACCAAGCAATTCCTTGGCTTGCTAGTTGCTCGGGTTGGACAAATTAGGCGTCACCGCAAGGTACGTTCTTGACTAGTCAACAAGTGACACAAGATAGCAGCAAGGAATGGAGGTGAATGAAGGCCTAGACGCGATCTAAAACTCAGATTAGGACTAATGACTGAAAGAGAAGGCAAGACAAAATGCCTTCAAGGCTGAATTTTTGAAAATCCTAGAAGTACTCTACCCGACAACCCAAAATTCTGGAATTTGCGGAGCGTGCTGGTCCTCGGCCTTTTGGTCGGGGGTTTGGTGGTATTTTGGTGTTGCTTTGGTGTTAGTCAATCAGGTCTTCGACCTCCGCTGAGCTGTCGAGGGTCTCGCTGCCCGGTCGCGGAAGCAACTTAGGATCTTAGAGGACACGTTACGGAATCGACGGAGTTGAACCCAAACTCGGACCACTCAAGAACGAATTCAACGGCAGAGGATGCCACAATCAAGTGTGTTTGCTTGATTGATAAGTCAATAAACAACCTAGGAACCACACTAGGATGTTCAACTTAGCTTTCACAAGCTAGAGGAATTTGGCTTAATGGAAGACGAAATTCTGGAATTTTATTAATAACATCGCAAAAACTAAATGTACCATCAGCTTTAGGGCTATTTATAGCCTTGACTAAACCTAATAAAGCTTGGAAAGCATGAAGGGAAAATCGGCCAGCCCATTGGGTCTCTCTTGGCCGAAAGCTAACCTACTAATTAACTAGCTTAATGACTAGCTAAAGCACTATTGGACCTAAGGCCCACATGGCCGAAGCTAAGCTCAACAAGAGCTACTTAATCGAGGCCCAATCCTCCCTTTGAGGCTTGCTCATTCGTATCATTCCCCTCCTCTTGAAAAGGATTTGTCCTTAAATCTTGGGAAAAAGTGGTACTCCATGCAATGTGGGAGCGAGATGAATGAGCACCAGCCACGTCACATGTCGCTTGGACAACCTCGTGATGCTCTTGAACAAGGACATTCGCCAAGACAAGAAACACCTTGTATAAAGCTTGTGAAAATTCCATGTAGCACTCCAAAACTCTCTCATCAACCCTTGGTCGTTTGCATGTCAAATTCAAACCCATAAAACAAATCACACAATTAGTATATGTAGGGTTAATACTACTTGACAACTTACGTTTCACATGCACTAGATAGGGATCTTCATGATGACTCTCATTCAGCTTAGAAAAATCTTGAATCTGATTGTGCAAGGTAGTATAATTCGACCCTAGTTGTTGCTGATTTGGCACTACTTGCCCATCTGGAGATAGAACAATGAGTCATTCATGTTGCACTTCCGTGGAAGAATGAACCAGTGAGGTAAAAACAACATTCGGGTCTTGATTGACACACTTGTCTGCATCACCCAACATAAGTGGCAGCAATGAAGTGAAGGTCACACTCCAGACGAGTCACTTGAATTTGCGCCAGTTTGAGTTGATAAGATGATCTCATGCTTTTGGATGTATGAATATGCATGGAAGATTACAAGCAGCTGGCACAAGCATGAAATCAGGTTGCAACTCTTTAATCAAAGCCGGAAAATTTCGAGCAGCCTTACAACCTACAAAAACAAAATAGTCTCAGCTTGTTTTGAACCAGAATTTGATACATAAGCAATGAACGTCATTAATTAAGTGGTTAAGAAGGTGTAGAATAGAGTTAAATGCAAAACACCTCCCCGTGACACTGATTCCTTTTCCATCAATCGATTCAACTTGAGACTGCATTGATTGGCCTTAACATTTTCCTTTCAAAATTCTGCATAGGAAATAATGTGTGGGATTGGAAATTAATGCTAAAAGAGCGTAAAGATGATGAATGAACCATGTGGTACAAAAACAGAATAGAAATTATGGGAGTTCGAATTAATTCTCCATTGGGACGGACAGAATTCGCGGTTGTTCATGAAGTTGATTACCAATGATTCTATCTCCTAAGACAACTCCATGGAAAGCTAGTGAATTGTACAAGCAAACTTTGGAATGGAACATTGCATGACTAACTTCACTCGACTTCGCTCAATGCGTACAAAAGCAGAAACACTTAAACAAGGGCAAAGTTAGTTCGTTAGGAAACTATAAACACTCGCCCTTCCCATGCACAATTCAGCTCACTTGATGCTTCACTCATCTCCTCAGATTTTTTTACCTCTTTTTCATCTCACATTCCTCAACTTTTACCTCAGTTCCACTCTCACCCACCATTTACTCAACTCGCTCTTTTTTCAAGTTTTTGTTGGAGGAGAGGTTGTTTGACATGTCTCCTGCACTCAAATAACTCTTCATCTATGGATAAGTATTTGCATCCTTTGTTGTCGAATGAACCTCCTTCCTTCTCCTTGAATATAATGACTTTGAAGAGGTAGGTTGGACGTCAGGATGAAATTGTGGGGAACCCCTCCTCTTGACATCCTTATTCACCATTCGGTCAAGGCGTCTATGAAGAGGCTCGAAAGCTTCATCCAAACTCTGCTTGAATTCTTCCATCATGGCCACCACGTGTAGTTTAAAGTCCATTGTTTGGTCACCAACTCCACTAGACATGCTCAGGTAAACCTGCAAAAGAAAATAAGCAAACGACTTCTTCTCTCCTTCTTTTTTTTTTGGTACAATGTATAGGTCACTCACGCTTGTGTTTCACTCAAGTGTATCACTCTCTAATAGTCTCACCAAGCAAATCCTTGGCTT
>NW_020862952.1:0-10000 GCF_003713205.1 Coffea eugenioides
TTGGAAGAATTTTCTATTGAATGAGGCATCATTTTACATCAACTAAAGAAAAAGTAAAGCAAAAACAAAAAAGAAATTATTTAACACTTCCTTTCGATACTGATTAAAATTGCGTTGCTGTGTCAGAAGAAGGATAGTTATACTGATTCGGTATACTCTAAAGACGCCTTCGGTACAATATTGATGATCTCACAAAAAATTTGCAGTGAATTGACATTTACTGATCTCATTTTTTACGGAATCGATCCCCTTTGACTGTACAAGAATATGTGGAGCTCAGCATGTCTGGAAGCACAGGAGAACGTTCTTTTGCTGATATTATTACCAGTATTCGATACTGGGTCATTCATAGCATTACAATACCTTCCCTATTCATTGCTGGTTGGCTATTCGTCAGCACCGGTTTAGCTTATGATGTGTTTGGAAGCCCTCGGCCAAACGAGTATTTCACAGAAAGCCGGCAGGGAATTCCATTAATAACTGGCCGTTTTGATCCTTTGGAACAACTTGATGAATTTAGTAGATCTTTTTAGGAGGCCCTAATGACTATAGATCGAACCTATCCAATTTTTACAGTACGATGGTTGGCTGTTCACGGCCTAGCTGTACCTACCGTCTTTTTTTTAGGATCAATTTCAGCAATGCAGTTCATCCAACGATAAAACTACATCCGAATTATAGAGCTATGACACAATCAAACCCGAACGAACAAAATGTTGAATTGAATCGTACCAGTCTATACTGGGGGTTATTACTCATTTTTGTACTTGCTGTTTTATTTTCCAATTATTTCTTCAATTAAGAAAAGGAAAGAGAATAAATAATCATTATAGGCATTCTCTTAACGCATTCGGAAGGATCTCATCTCATAATTATCCATGACTGTTTATGTCTCTAGCACGAACACTTGATGAAATGTGGAGGGAAGTGGGTTAAATGGCCGATACTACTGGAAGAATTCCTCTTTGGATAGTAGGTACTGTAACTGGTATTCTTGTGATCGGTTTAATAGGTGTTTTCTTTTATGGTTCATATTCCGGATTGGGTTCATCCCTGTAGTAATCGAATGAATTAAGTTGTAGACATGAAAGCGTAAGAACTTGGCGGGATTCCCTTCTTTCTTTGGCTGATTCGAAGGGGGAGGACCCGTTGAGTTCTTAAGAATCATACTTTTTTTCGTCTAAATGACAAAATAGATTTCCCTTTCTGCTGTTTCAAAAAACTTCATTTCTTTTTTTTTTCTGATGATGTTTTTGAAAAATGAACTTCATTAAGTGATTCAGAACACTCGCCCCTTGGCAGTATCTATCGGTACTTTCATTTCAAAGTTAGAAGAAAGAAGGAATCACTCAATTTCTTGGATGATAGAATATATATTTTTGTAGATTAGATATTTGCAAATACTTTCTATACTAATAGAACTTTATTCTATTTATTTTAATATCTCATCCAATTTGAAAATTTTTATAAAAAGTTCTATTTAATCAATAAAACCCCTCTTGTTTTTTTATTTATACATCTGGAAAAATTGAAAGTAAGACTAGAAATCTTTGAAGAACAGGATCAAGAATCGTTACTCTTTTGACACAAAAAAGGGTTTAGAAAATTCCCTTTCTTGTGTCGAAGACTAGGAAGACGAATAATCTCTTCTAGAAGAGATTCTTTGTTTCCCATATATCCCTTCTATTACCCGATTACTTCTGTCAGGTATCTAATCCAATTGGATTCTATTTAGAATCTAAAACTATTGATCCATTTTATAACATTGAAATCGGGCAATAGTAACATAGCCCCATCGCCCCAATTTGACTAAAAAAATAAAGAAATAGGGTGAAAGTCAAATAGGATTCTTCAAAATCTACATACGATGACTAGCAATGCGGTAAAAGAAATTCCCAGCATCTCGTAGAAAAAGTATAAACAAGCAACCGCAAGTCTAGAAATTCATTTCGGCCAATTGAACCTTCTCGAACTGTTTCTTTTTAAGAACCAAAAAGATTTGTGCCAAAATAACAGATGCCAAGAAGAACAAAAGGCCTTGGACACGTAATGGATCTTGAAGTACTATTTCTGCATCTCCCTGACCAAATCCGCCCACATTGGGGTTACTCGTTAATGGTTGATCCAATTTGATGTATTCGCCCTCTGAAACAAGAAGTTCTGGTCCTGGGGGGATAATATCAACCACTTGACGTCCATCCGTATCTGTTATGGTTATTTCATATCCCCCTTTTTCTTTTCGTATAATTTTGCTTACTATACCTGCTCCTGTAGCATTATAAACTGTATTGTTACTCTTGCTCCCGTCGGGATAAATCTGACCCCTTCCCCTGTTCCCGCCTACGTATATAGGATATTTTAAGAAGTGAACATCCTTCTTAGTAGCGGGGTCGGGGGAAAGAATAGGAAAGGTTATTTCGCTATATTTCTGACCGGGGATAGGTCCTATCACAAGAATATTTTTTTTATTAGGGCGATAGCTCTGAAAAGACAAATTGCCTATCTTTTCTTTAATCTCGGGAGAAATACGATCGGGGGGAGCTAATTCAAACCCCTCCGGTAAAATAAGAACAGCCCCTACATTCAAACCCCCCTTTTTACCATTAGCAAGAACTTGTTTTAGTTGCTTATCATAAGGAATTCGAACAACTGCTTCAAATACAGTATCAGGAAGTACCGCCTGTGGAACCTCAATATCTACGGGCTTATTAGCTAAATGGCAATTGGCACATACAATACGCCCAGTTGCTTCGCGTGGATTTTCATAACCCTGTTGTGCGAAAATGGGATATGCATTTGAAACGGCTGTTCGAGTTATGATATATATCATGAGAGATACAGAAATAGATCGAGTAATCTGTTCCTTTATCCAAGAAAAAATATTTCTAGTTTCCATGGTCCAATCGTTGATCCCAAAATTTCTACAATAGACAATAAGTGGGGGTAAGTCGCTAGTATAGTTCCCTATCCACGATTCTGCTAGTTACTGGAATAAATTTAATGGAATAATATTTTACTGGAATATAATTATAGGATGAATCCCCCCAGATGGGTCGAAATAGAAAGCGTAAGTAGGACTTGCAATGTTTTGTTTATGTACAACTACAAAGTAACAAAGGTTCTGGTTGGATTAGATTAATATCAGTGGATCTTTTATCAGTCATTCATTGAATGATAAATAACTACAAGTGAAGGAGATACACGATTTAAATAACGGAAAATCCAATATTTAAAAATTGTATCAAGAATGACTGGAAAAGTGGAAACAAGACCAGATATAATTTGATCATTATGAACAAATCCAAGATCTTTGTAGACAGAGCCAACCATTAGTTCCCAACCATGAGGTGAATGGAATCCGATACATAAATCCGTTAATAAAAGAATAGAAAAAGCTTTGACTGTGTCGCTTAAGTTATATAGGAATTTCTGGGTCCAAGAGTTAAGAATAACAAGTTCTTCATTACCCAAAATAGAAAAACCGCTTAGAATAACAAAACAGATTATATTTGTCGAGAAGTGCAAAATCGTATGGATCCGACCCTCGTTGTATATGTTGATTAATTGGATCGCTTCTTTTTGGATTCCTATACGAAATTTTTGTAGATGTGTCTCCGAGTATTCCTCGATCAGTTCGTCTAAGACGAGGAGTTCCTCTAATTCTATGAATTTTTCTAGAATACTCTTTTCTTGAATATCATTCAAAAAAATTTCGGATTGCCCAGCATTCCACCAATTATTAACCCAAGATTCCAGACTTTTATTAAATGAGAGAGAAAGCCACCAGGGCAAAAATACTATAGATACAAGATATAAAAGGGGAGTGAATGCTTTCTTTTTTGTCATTTTTCATCTGTGAATTGTTAATCAACCCACCTCATTCATTGACTCTATGCAATCTAATATTTCTTTCACACATGAGTTCTATACAAAGTATGAAACCTATAAATCTATTTTCTTTGCGGTTATTGAATCTAGAAAGAATAGAGAAATCAATTAAGAATCCACTTTGAATGAAGAAATATTAAAAAATAACCTTTTCCGATATCTCAATCGGTCAACAAAACAAGTGTCTTTTTTCGATGAATGATCGAAAGAACCACTTTAATTTAAGTAATGAATATTAGTTATATTTTGAGACGAAAGAACTCCTTTTCTCTCAAATATCAAAATATCCAATATTTCAAAACAAATTTACTGATTACCCACAGTCAGGAATAAAATAATTGAGGGAAGGAGATTGCGATAATCAAAGTGGCAAAACAAGACAGAAATTGGCTAGTTATCATTATTAAGAAATCTAATTGTATTTTTCTGTATGCATTAAGGAACCAAAAAGGAAAGAGAAAAAAAAAAAAACGGTCGATTTGACAAAAAAATAATTTTAAAAATAAGGATATATCTGTACATTTCAATCAACTTTAAATATGAACTTAAAGAAAGATAATTCTTATTTTTACCGGATAATTAGTTTGATATATGAAATGAATATATTATTTCGATTTGTTACTTGTTTAATTTTAGTTGCGTGGATTTGCACACGTATAAAAAATCACGAAAAAAGTTTCACCACTCAACCTGGTCGGTTTACTGGGTTGATCCCGCCCCCGGCTTTAAGCTTGACTAAACCTTCTGTCTGATGGAAACTTCACAACTTAAGTTATGTTATAGGGAGAAAAAGATTCTTTGCATTTTTCGCCTTTTTCTTGTTGAAGCCATCATTTTCCACGCATTCTCAAAAATAACTTCCAATTTGGTTAACCGCAAATAGGCCAATCACAAGCCTTTGTTCCAAAATTTTCCGGTGGGATTCCATTTCATCAGTACGAGTAGGGAAATTTCGGTCCCCCTGGGGGCCTCGATTTCCATATGAAAGGACACGGGGGTTGCAAATACCCTCTTAATTTCTATTTCGAAATGAGCTGGCAATTATCTTTTTATTAAGGAAGTCGGCGACGGAATATTGCGAACGTTTTTCCAGGAAATCCCCAACGAAAAATACACACTATGCCTTCCTTTCTATCGAATCGATCATAACCATTGCCTACATTCCAGGAAATTGTGCACCACAAATAGGAGCTAATAAAGAGACCCGCGATTCCGTAGAAAGACATGACGATCCCTTGTGGAAAAAAAACGATTTGCTGAGAGGGAAAAAAAGATATCAAATTTCTACCAAGATAACTGGAAATTCAAACCAATAAGAATCCTACTGAACCTACAAAAAGGATAAAGGCCCAGCAGAAATTACTTATTTTTCGAGACCCCTTTATAAGTTCTATCCATATATGCTCTGATTCCGCCAACTCATTACTTGATCCGATTTACAATTTATTAGGAATTGAAGAGATTACTTCAAATTTTTGACTTATTTTTGTATCCGAAGTAACTCTCTATCACTAGCACCTAGTTTGGTGGCACCTTTAGGAGTAATCATCAATTGATTAACATCTAATAATAGCATACTTCAATCTGATCCCTATTACCATTACAGCAGTCCGGGCTGGACTTTCTATTTCAGGCCATCCGGCGTTCCTGACGATTTTTGAAACACAGCTAAGGAATCCATCTAACCCATATATCGGTGTTTATGCAGACATTCAAGAGTTCTTCCTTATGTTCGGCAAAATTTACAGTGTTATACCATATTCTAATTAATATCATGTCTCCGTGCTTGTTACAAAATCTTAAGTTTTGAAAAGAAATGAAATTATTGGGGTCCCAATCGGATCCAATAATTATTTGTTGAAATTGGAGAAAGAGATAAAGGGAAAGCCATTGCAATTAGCCGAAATAACTTTTAGGGCCCCTACTTAAAGGGCAACAAATAGGGAGGGGAAAGCTGAAAGTTATCCATAGAATGGGTGCTCGATTATATTTATGTACTGTTATTATATTATTAAATAAAGGATATCTATTAATTTATATATTAAGAATATTGAAATTATCTTTTGCTCTATTTTCTTTGATGGAATTGTGTAAAATTAATTGACTTATTAATTTAATTTCACATTTTCAAATTCTTAGTATAGATAAGTATTTCCTATAATATCTATATTTTAAATTATCAAGTAAATATAATAGATAAAACGCAAGGGTTCTGGTAGAGGAATAATGAATTTATTATTTTATCTTTTGAATTCTTTTTCTTTTTTATCTACACGGAAGGAAAAGGTAGTGATTTTGATTATTCATTTTTCTCTTTGGTTTTTAATTCTTTGTATCTAATTTAATAAAAGAAAAAGAGTTTGTACACCATATCGGACAGAAGGATTCGTTCCTAGAATCCGACAAGACCCAACAGAATTTAAGCTTTAATTAAAGGGTTTTGGGAAAATTGGAATAGGGAAAAATTTAAAAAAAAAAAAACTCTTTTTTTTATTATTATCCTTGTGATAGTAAGGCGCCAGCAAAAATAACGATAAACTCCGTTTTTGTTTGGCCCGTCTTGTAAATTGTTTGAAGAATTCAATCTTTTTTTTTAATATAGACTTCTTAATAAAAAATTGAATTAAGAATCAGAAATAAGAAATATAAGTAAAAAAGAATTATCCACAACTTTTGATTCGTTCTACAATTTGAACTTATGCCACCAAAGAAAATTCCATTCTTATTTCCTTTGATTCCGATAAACTAACTACTCGTTTATTACAAATAACAAATAAAATTGTTGAAACACAATTAGTGTCTGTTTACGGATCTTACTTCAGAAACCAGCCTCGCGGTCCAAAGTTTCAAACGCGAGACCAAATACGACAATGTTCGTAAAACTTATGGATAGATTATTGAGATTTATACATTCGATTGCCACACGACACCTTCTAGTAAAACAAAAATCCTGGAATGATGTTATATTACCAGATGTACTTCATATACCGCCCAAGTTTACGTCGAATAATCACACCCTCTACTTAGTTTACAGGTGAACCGATAACCAGTAATTCACTCATAAGAATAAAGAATTTGAGGCGACGCGGGTCGAAGGCGCTGTGACTCGCCCTTCACAGTGTCATGTGTCCATTCATCCATGTATGTGCCAACTTCAATTTAAGTAGAACTTTTTTCTGTTACCTGGGCACCATAGGGCATTATAGGGCGCTTAGGGGTTCGCCAATAAGATTTCACCAACCATAACCAAAAAACTGCGTGTTAAAAAAATCCGCCAAAGTGTGAGATGTAAGGATTTTGATACATATAAATAATTTTTGTTGATTAAGTATTAATAATAAAGCAGAGGATTTTTAAAGGCCATTTTGCATCAGCTTAATTCTTCTTGCATGCGTGGCCCCCCCGAAGCCATACATAATAAAGATAGGTCCGCGGTTAAGAAACTCTTTTGGTAGCTATGTCAAATCAAAAACGGGTTTATTTTTTCCCAATTAGTATTCCATATACCCCCCCCATAAATGGAAAATTCCCACCCCAAAAACTTTGGCTACGGGCAATGCCGATTTAGTTGGCCTATGGGGGGCCTGGTCTGAAACCAGCCCTCGGTAAATTCTGTTCTCTTTTGATAAGATCAATTACCTGTCTTTATAAGGTCCTATCCTCCGATGAATTCAAATGGGATCCAGAGAGGCCATGTCTTCATCCATAGGATCCCTAGTACCAGGATCGATCGAAAGTTCGATTCTTTCTGAACTATTCATTTTCAAATGATATCCACATTGTTCACAAATATTCATTTTTGATTTCAAAAATTTCTTATAATTTAATCCATAACAATTTTCACATTGAACCCACAAATGCCTATATTTTTGAGTTACATCGAGATCATTAGAACTTTCTATTATAGTAAAATCGCTCCCCTTCACGTGGGTTTGTATATCCGAAACCTCTCCTTCACTATTATTTCTACTTTCACCACAAATGGAACTATAGATGTAACTATCGCTGTAATTATCCCCTCCACTTACAATGGAAGTCTCAATCCAAATTTGAGACTGAAGATAACTGTCAATGCAACTATTAATATGATTATTCCAACTATATTGAGTATCATACATGTAATGATTATAGTAGGTATCTTCGCTCGTAGATCCATTATTCAGATAACTAGAATTCCAATAAGTATTTTTTAGTTCACTCCGAAACGAATGATTGTTGTCAATCTCAAAAATTTGATTTTCAATATCAAAATATATGGAAAAATTGTCTCCATTACTATCCTTAACTAAAAAAGTGTCATCGGAGATGAAATTCCGAATGTCTTTAACGACGAATAAATGATCAACCTTACTGTAACTAGAATCGTCACGACCCCCCCAACTCTGAATGTTTTTAGTCCTATCTTTTATATCCGGCTCATCACCTTCACTGGCATTTTCAATAGAACCAAGACTTTCCGTTGATTTATTTAGCCCACACCGGCATTCGAACTCCTTCTTAAACAACATCGAATTAAACCACCATCTTTCCATAGACTTTTCTTGCCTCCTATTTGCATGAAAATACAATAGATGAATAGTCATTCGATCCAAAATTTATTTATTTGAATTTGAATATTTTATTTCCTATATAAAATAAACATAGAAATCCAATCACTAGAATTTTTTTAGTAACTAATAAAATAGGGAGTTTGAGTATTGAAAAAAATTCTTTTTTGTTTTGTGGAAATTCGGGGGTAATATGTCACTATACATGAATATAATATGATGGAACCCCTCTTCATTATAAATATCATGATAAAGAGTACTTTCTCCTATGTCGTGTCAAATTCGCATCGAAAAAAAAAAAGAAATATTTGTTTTATTCTATAAATCTTTTTTCGTAAAATCTCGTCTAATAACTAACTAATAATAAGTAATAACTTAAGGTTTTATTCCATCAATAGGGAACGAAAAGGACAATATACGGGATAGGTATAAAACGGCTTGCTTGGGGGAAACTGCAGAATATAAAAGAATATGCCAACCCTAAGGATCCAGAGGATTAATTGTGGATCCAAGACAGTAATAGAAAGATTTTATTCTTAGATTTTTTATTTAATTTAAAATATTCTTTATCTAGATAAGTATGTATTTATCTAAAATAGATGCAATAGAATCTTTGTATTCGGCTCAATCTTTTAATAAAAAGATTGGGCCGAGTTTAATTGAAATTTAACTAAGAGAAAAAAGGTAATTACAAATCTTTCTCTTTATCCAATTTATCCATCGCTTCAAAATTAAATCGGATTTCCTTCCATACCTCACAAGCAGCAGCTAGTTCAGGACTCCATTTACTAGCCTCGCGGATAATTTCATTACCCTCAGCAGCAAGATCACGCCCTTCATTACGAGCTTTTACACATGCTTCTAGAGCTACTCGATTCGCTACAGCACCTGGCGCATTACCCCAAGGGTGTCCTAAAGTTCCTCCACCGAACTGTAGTACAGAATCATCCCCAAAAATCTCGGTCAGAGCAGGCATATGCCAAACGTGAATACCTCCTGAAGCCACGGGTATAACACCTGGTAGAGAGACCCAATCTTGAGTGAAATAAATACCGCGGCTTCGGTCTTTTTCAATAAAATCATCACGCAGTAAATCAACAAAGCCCAAAGTGATATCTCTTTCCCCTTCAAGTTTACCTACTACGGTACCGGCGTGAATATGATCTCCACCAGACATACGTAACCCTTTAGCTAGTACGCGGAAGTGCATACCATGATTCTTCTGTCTATCAATAACCGCATGCATTGCGCGGTGGATGTGAAGAAGTAGGCCATTATCTCGGCAATAATGGGCCAAGCTAGTATTTGCAGTGAATCCCCCTGTTAAGTAATCATGCATTACGATAGGAACTCCTAATTCTCTAGCAAATACAGCTCTTTTGATCATTTCTTCGCATGTACCTGCAGTAGCATTCAAGTAATGCCCTTTGATTTCACCTGTTTCAGCCTGTGCTTTAAAAAGCGCTTCAGCACAAAAGCAGAAACGATCTCTCCAACGCATAAATGGTTGGGAGTTCACGTTTTCATCGTCTTTGGTAAAATCAAGTCCCCCGCGAAGACATTCA
>NW_020862952.1:15000-18024 GCF_003713205.1 Coffea eugenioides
AATCCTGAGATGAAAATTCCCATCCAGTATCTTACTTGTTCTATTCTAAATGACTAAGAAAAAAAAAAAAGACCTCCTGATTCTATTCATAAAAAATGGAAAGCTATCAAGAATTTTATTTATTTTATTCAATTTCAAAAAATATAAAAAAAAATGGATAATCTATATAATAGATATTAATTAAGTAAGTAGAAGTTAATAAAAAAAAAAAGAAATTCAAAATTCTAAACAAAAACGAGAATTCTTTTTTATTTTGTTTATTTTGAATTCCCCTTCTTTAGAGAGAATCCTGTGAAAATAAGAAAATTTGTATAAAAGTAAGATGGAGATATAGAGTTATACTAAGTAAAAAAATCGAAATTAAGTATAATGGAAATAGGATTCTACCTTGAAATGAGATATGTTTCGCAGTAAACAAAGGAAACTCGTCAATTCAATAAAAATGAATTCTTGTTTTGATTGAATTGAGTAAAATAAAAAGTTATGGTATGGATGACTTGACAATTCCAATTCTAATCGAGCAATCCGGTATATTTTCCACGTTCATAGGAGTGTGTCTATGTTTCTTCTTTACGAATATGATATTTTTTGGACATTTCTAATAATATCAAGTCTTATTCCTATTTTGGCATTTTTTATTTCCGGAATTTTAGCCCCGATTAGCAAAGGGCCGGAGAAACTCTCTAGTTATGAATCGGGTATAGAACCAATAGGCGACGCTTGGTTACAATTTCGAATCCGTTATTATATGTTTGCTCTAGTTTTTGTTGTTTTTGATGTTGAAACAGTTTTTCTTTATCCATGGGCAATGAGTTTCGATATTTTGGGTGTATCTGTATTTATAGAAGCTTTAATTTTTGTACTTATCTTAATAGTTGGTTTAGTTTATGCATGGCGAAAGGGGGCATTGGAATGGTCTTAGCTCCTGAATATTCAGACAATAAAAAGAAAAAAGGAAAAAAATCAAAATAAAATTGAGACTGTTATGAATTCCATTGAGCTTCCTTTACTTGATCGAACAGCCCAAAATTCAGTTATTTCAACTACATTAAATGATTTTTCAAATTGGTCAAGACTCTCTAGTTTATGGCCACTTCTCTATGGTACCAGTTGTTGTTTCATTGAATTTGCTTCACTAATAGGGTCACGATTCGACTTTGATCGTTATGGACTAGTACCAAGATCAAGTCCTAGACAGGCAGATCTAATTTTAACAGCCGGAACGGTAACAATGAAAATGGCCCCTTCTTTAGTGAGATTATATGAACAAATGCCTGAACCAAAATATGTTATTGCTATGGGAGCATGTACAATTACAGGAGGGATGTTCAGTACCGATTCTTATAGTACTGTTCGGGGGGTTGATAAGCTAATTCCTGTAGATGTCTATTTGCCAGGCTGTCCCCCTAAACCGGAAGCAGTTATAGATGCTATAACAAAACTTCGTAAGAAAATATCTCGAGAAATCTATGAAGATAGAATTAGGCCTCAACGTCAACGGTCGAATCGGTGTTTTACTACAAATCACAAGTTTCATATTAGCCGCAGTATGAATACTGGAAATTATGATCAAGGATTCCTTTATCAACCGGCATCTACTTTTACTTCAGAAATACCTACTGAAACATTTTTCAAATACAAAAGTTCAGTCTCTTCCCATGAATTGGTGAATTAGACAGTATTTCTTTGTACAAAATAAAAAAAATCTTCATAAATTTCATCGTAAAGGTGAAATACTTAATACAAATAAAAATATGGGAGAAATAAAAAAGATGCAGGGTCGTTTGTCTGCTTGGCTAGTCAAGCATGGGCTAATTCATAGATCTTTGGGCTTTGATTACCAAGGAATAGAGACTTTACAAATAAAGTCCGAGGATTGGCATTCTATTGCTGTTATTTTATATGTATATGGTTACAATTATCTCCGTTCCCAATGCGCCTATGATGTAGCACCCGGCGGGCTGTTAGCTAGTGTATATCATCTTACGAGAATAGAGTATGGTGTAGATCAACCAGAAGAGGTATGCATAAAAGTATTTGTCTCAAGGAGGAATCCTAGGATTCCGTCTGTCTTCTGGGTTTGGAAAAGTGTGGATTTTCAAGAACGAGAATCTTATGATATGTTGGGAATATCTTATGATAATCATCCACGCTTGAAACGTATCTTAATGCCTGAAAGTTGGATAGGATGGCCCTTACGCAAGGATTATGTTGCTCCCAATTTTTATGAAATACAAGATGCTCATTGAAGGATAAGAAACTAATTTCGTCTTATACAATTTCACATATTCAAGGATTATACGTTCTGTTCTAGATTAACCAGAATAATGGAAGTCTCCTTTGTATTTGGGAATTCTATAATAGGCTAACAAAAAAAAAAGACAATGAGAGATTCGTTGGTATTCTTACATCCCATTTATTTGGTTTGTAAGATGCTTATCTCAGATGAGACGAACAAAGAGGATGAACTTCTACATCATGAATTTTGACTTTCTACTACGCACATTATTTAAAGGGTTTTAGAAAGTTATGTAAGTAGGAATGACGAAATCAAATATGAACGAAAATACAAAGAAATTAAAGGATATTGGATTCTATTTATTTGTATCTCTTGTGTATTTCAATTCCTCTAGATTTGATCTCAACCAATTAAATTAACCCCTTGAATATGTCTTTTGAATATATATGAAGTATTAACATTCTTTTTGAACAAAAGAAGAGCAGAAATAAAAAAGATGAAGAAATAGAATCTAATTCTTTTAGATACCTTATCTAAAAAGTTCTACCCATCTATAAAATAGATGGGGTATATCTCGCTGAAGTGGAAAACAATATGTATTTATTATGATCTAAACTATAAATATGAATGTCGATTCATATCAATTAATTTATACAAGAGAGACTTATACAAATTAATCATGTGCCAGGAACCAGATTTGAACTGGTGACACGAGGATTTTCAGTCCTCTGCTCTACCATCTGAGATATCCCGACCAGTCCCAATGTAGTATCCTCATTTTATGA
>NW_020862953.1:0-38170 GCF_003713205.1 Coffea eugenioides
ATGCAAAAAAAAAGAGGCGTTAGTAGCATAAAGTGCAGATAAATAGTAAATAAACTCCATGGAGCAACAAAAGATATAGACATGTAAAGTATATGAATGATGGTAAGATCCCTTCCTTAGTGTGTAGTGTACCTAAAAGGATCACAATGTTCTATCCTATGGTTTATTTTAAATGAAAGCATGAGGTTGGATTCACTAATACATCTAAAGTCGATGAGGTTTAAGGTCCTCAAGTCGGCAGACTAAGGAGCAAAAGATCAATTCTTATTCCTTAGGTCGGTGGCTCAAGTGATCCCCTAGGTATTGCTATGGACGTATGGTACACTATCTACATACCTAGATAAATCAATCCTAACCCTATAGAAAGATGGGATAATAGCCGCATAAAATCAAAAAAGTGTTAAAAGTAATGCATACACATATGAAGTACTTTCTTGAGGTGAAGGTTCTCCTAACCCCAGATACAAGGCTAGATACAAATAAAATAAATAAATAAGTAAATACATAAACAATCAATCTTGCATAAACAAGGGACAAATATGCATGTAAAATTCAAAAAGTCCTAAAAAAATGCAACCTAAACATCCAAAATGCAATATGTAGAAGGGTTATAAAGGAAAAAACGAATAACCCTAATTCTCAAACTCACTTGTGATCCCCAATGGAGTCACCAAGATGTCATGCCCTATTTTTGAGATAAAAAAGAAGAGATTAATTATTTTGAAAAAAGAAATATGGATTTAAAAACTAGAGAAAAAGAGTCTAAATGGGACTCAAAAAATGCAACAATTTGGCAATAAAAAGATAGTCTAAATAGGGGTTTCGAGAAAAAGAGAGTTGCCACTTGGTATTGAGTATAGGTCTATCAAGTCGTTAGAAAATCTTTTTAGTAAGAAAATACAAAAACAATTTTTTAGACAACTCAAGGTTTTTGAAAATAAAAGAAAATGAGCTCATAAGCCATAGTTGAAGAAAAGGAATACAAAGATTCGATGGAATCGAACTTAAGGTGCCCTTTTAACCAAGTCTAAGCTAACTGCAAGGTTTAGTCAAATTTTTTTTAATTTAATCTTTAAACTAATCCCATTTGGATGACTATATGAATGCAAACCTAAACCTAGAGGGTATCAAAAGAGACAATGTTCTTCAAGATTTAATTGGTATCAACACATTAATTATGAAAATAAAAAATAATCCCTTAAAGGAGTCACAAATATGTAAAATAAGATTCAAAGAAATAAAAAATATAACTTGTATGTATTTATAAGTGACCAAAAATAGGGAATGCAATATAATAGGTATGGGAGTGATGCAGATCCAAACTTAGAGCCTACAAGCGTTGACCCAGTGAAGGTGCCTAAGGGTCCGGTGACAAGAGTTAGGGCTAAACGGTTCAAAGAGTCTCTTCAAGTCTTGATGCGAGCAATACAAGATCAAGAGCAAGACTATTCGCCCATTGAGGGGTTCAACCATGAAGCTGTGCAAGGGTCCGTGATGTTGATCCAAGTCCAAGTCCATGATGTTTAATTATTTGTTTAGAGTGTTCTGTTTTGATAATTTGGGCCTTAAGTAGTTATGTTTAGGAGTATATTAGTCTAATTACAATCAATTTACCATGTTGGTTATGGACCGAGCTAGTTTAGGCAATTAGTTGGTTGTTGGCCCGACTCATGGAAGTTTTTGTATACTTGTTCCATCATTTGTTTCTAGGTAGAACGACTTTTGAGAAATTTCCATCGTTTCTTGAGTGAACAATTCCCTTGCTCATGAAAGCTAACTTGAACATCTTAGAGAGGATTCACTAAGGTGATCACCAACTTATCAACCTAGAATCGCACTAGGTTGTGGCATTGTCTACCCAACTAGATTCGTTCTTCAGTTGTCCCTGCACGAATTTAGTTTCCACTGTCCGTTTACAAACCTTGATACTAATGAATTCTAGGTCCGAAGCTTGTGTGCTACAGATTGCATGTGGAATAGAATGCGGGTCGTATCAGGGGGACTAGGACTCGTGACAAAAGTTTCCTTTTTGTAGAGAATTAATTGGGTGTTAAGGCTAAAGAACTATAATTGCCCATTTTCATACTTAAGGATGACTTCTCTAATATAAATAAGCAAATGAACTATCTAATTTTTTAATTCCTACATGAAATACAAATTTAAATGAAATGGTTTAAACACATATGAGATAAGGAAATAATATAAGGGAGAACAACAAACAAATGAGAAAAGACGCTAAAAATATGAAAAATATGCATGAAAATGGAGTAAATAGCACATGATGTATGAATATAACATTCAAAGGATCTAAGGCTCTAGCATTGGTCTAACCCAATTTTACAAGTTCTCACTAGTATTGAACTAGTAAAAAAGTAGCGAAAATACCACAACTAACATTGAATTAGTGTAGTGCTGCCATACATCCATCATTTGTATAATAATAATAATAATAATAATAATAATAATAATAATAATAATAATAATAATAATAATAATAATAATAATAATAATAATAATAATAATAATAACAAAAATAACAACAACAACAATAATAATAATAACAACAATAAACCATGAATTAAAGCAAATAACACATAAAGGCACGTAGAATACATAACACATAGGCATGGTATCTAGATACAAAAGTTTCAAGAAAGTGAGTAAAATACATATGCACATAAGTCACACAAGACATGCAAAACCTATTTATTTGGGCCCCTAACAATAATCTAAAGGGGGAAAGATAAGAAAATAGATCTATCTGACATATCTATTATACTTAAAGAGAAAATGAAACCTAATTATGATTGTTTCTAATAAAAGAGCATATAATATAACCTATTTAATACATTTTGTGTATTCAAGCACCCTCCAAATAATAAGAAATTTTGAAATAAATAAATAAATATAAAAATAATAAATAAACCAAATTAAATAAAATAAATAGCACAAGAAACATGTAAAGCATATAAACATATAGAAGCATATAAGAACATATATTCTAAGAATTAAAGAGATTATGAAGTACATCCCATTTGAAATGGCGAGTTAATATCAGGAATCGAATAAGGTGGCGGACATCTTGGCTAATGTGGGGGTGTCTCATCCTCAGGAGCCCATGCGCCTTTATGACACGTTAGACAATCTGCCTTCGGTGGCTCGAGGGGCAGTCCAGTTGGATAGACTAGGTGTGCCATCTGTTCGAACTAGGATTGGCAAGGGTCGATGAATTGATGTATGAGAGCAGTGCTCCTTGCTATGGGTTGTAAGATTCTGCCACTATGAATAAAGAGCATATTTGAAAAAAAAAATTAACACTCAAAAAAGGTACCATTATCTTTGAAATATTTTTAAAAAATAAAAAAAGAATTAAATCCAAACTAAACATGCAAAAGAATTTAAAGGCATTGAAAATAACAAGTTAATTGCATTCTTGAGAAGCATAACTAGAAATTAAATAAAAAATAATCATAATTGAGAAGTTAACAAGCTATCAGGTTCTAATTGCTAAAATTAGAAAATTTTTAGGGTTAAAATATAATTTTAAAAGATAATGGGTCTGAGGACTATGAATTTGAAAGTCGCTGACTATAGAAAGCTCCAAATACCATAGTTAAAATGAAGGCCCCACATATATTTCCTTGAATTTAAAATGAAGGTTTCAAGAAAAGATATGTGCCTACAAAGAGAGCGGAAGTGACTAAGAGAAGCAAAGTGAATGAAAATTCCAGTACTGGATAGCCAAGGGACAAAGTCGAAGAAAAATTCAAATTCAGGAGCAATTGGAAAAATTTATCCAACTCAAAATCCTCCATTCCAGTCTCATTAGACTAGTTGACAAAGATTGAGGTTTCAAACTAATATATTTACGTTTATCTAGGTGTTCCTGGATTTTAGGATGCCAAGCTACTAGAGAAGTATGTCCATGGACCAAATTTTGTTGGCTATTAGACTATGGAATCATATCCTATAGTTGATCACTAAATTAATACATTAAATCCCTCGTATCTGAGGCTGCCAGATCAAAAGATGCCAATTTGTGTAACAAAGGGTAAAATTGGCCCAATTTATAGTCTCCTCTCCCAATGTCTAACTTTTAGAGATTGCCTCCTCAGTGTAGGAGAGTGGGAGGAAAAAAAAGCATCCAAGTTTCAACTTTTTTCAAAAGCTTGAACTTTCAAACACAATTCCCAAATACTGTAGCTTTTAGCACCAATCCAGAAATCAGGGCAGATTCAACAATCCTGTGAGGGGACAAATCTGAGTGGTCCGCTAGGGTGGGGGAGTAATTGTGTCGGACAAAGTATGATCCATTTAGACAAATTAATGGAGCATTAATCTGTGTCGGAAGCTGGATCGTCGTTTCCTTATTTTTTTCTTTTCTTAGTCTTTTAGTGCCTCACGTACTTACTTCCATGGTCTCTTAGTAGGAGTCATAGAGAATATTGTTTGTTTTTCTCACTTTTTGTGATTAACACTGGTTTTTCTCAGTGGCATTTTTCTAGGTGTAAGAAATAGTGGTTGGTATCACTGGTTTAAACCCATAGAGATGGCAGAGGATTTAGCAAGAGCTTTCCAAAGGTTTGAGCTGTCGGAACTAGAGTCAGAGGGTGTGGACCTAAGTGGTGAGGATATTGCAGAAGAAGTATTGGGATGTCACGGTAGTTTGATTGGAAAGCTAATAGGAGACAAAATAGCCAACTTCACAGGGGTCAAGAACTTCACTCACCACGCTTAGGGCTACCACAGAGGGATGAAGGTAACTGATTTAGGCCCTAATCTGTTTCAATTTCATCTGGAACAAGCAGAGGATAAGAAAAAGATAGTGATAGGAGGGCCATGGATAATGGATATGTGACAGCCCCACCTCACCCTAAGGCGAACCAAAGGGTTTGGCGGACCGCCTGCCCAGCTCTCGTCGGGACTACGGATCCGGAATAGACATAAACCCTTCCAAACACTCAAAAGAACTTCAAAAAGGTAACATTTAGAACCAAATGAGCCAAAGTAAAAGATACAATCAATCTTTGGTACAGCATTCCCACGAAAATCAAAACGAAATGGAAGAGCCGCTGCGCCGACACAATCCATCCTAGTACCAGTACACTTTGTTTAACATGAGAGAATGTACATGCCCAAATATATGTCACATAAACATGAGGAAACACTTCAAAATATACATAGTAGTAAGTTTGCAAACCAAAAGGAAATATTGTATTAAGATACATTTAGGGTTTCCAACTTCCACGGAGCTATACAAAAAGGTGTTTATACAAGCTCAATTCATTCTTCAAAATGATCATTGGTCCAAAAGATGGTTCCTTGTAAGGAAAACAAGGATAACGGTACGGGGTGAGCTAAAAGCTCAATGAGGTACCAAAAGTATAAACGGTAGGAACAGTAGAACTCATGAAAAATCACTTTTAAGGCACATATTCACATCAAATACAAGAGATGAAAGAACACCACAATGTAAAGGATACAGGTGGCTCTCAGGAGCCAAATCCCCGTTGCAATACTTGATCCAGCCTCGTTGACCCTCCGTCAACGTTCAAATGAAGGAACCAGTCCCATAGAACACCACTTTAACGCCAAAATCCCGTTCACCAAACATACCCCTTATCGGGTCCGAACGCCAAACAGGAACAGGAATGGTAATACTCGAGTATACTGGAATCAAGAGTCTTAATACCCAAAGATTCCCCAGGAACAGGCACCCATGGATTGTCAATTACCTTGACCAAGCCCTTGCTGGCTCGATTTAATTAACTCCCCATGAGGTTGAGCTCAAGTTAACAGGAAAATCGTTGGACACACTTCCAAACGATCTCATAACAAGCACAAGTAACAAGTTTAAGTTCATAACAAGTACAGGTAATAGATTCCAGTTCATTCAGTTCAGGCAAGAGAACGAATGTGATAAAGTACACCCTCGTCTCACTCAGAATAATAGAGTTCATAGTTATCCATGTCACACATTTCAAGTATAGATGAACCAATCAAACAACAATTCAGGGGAGTGGTACACTCACCTATTAAGGCGAAATAACGTCCAGAATATCTTTCTGGGTAACACTTTCAATCGCCGATGAACCCTAAGGTTAATCAAGAGAAAATATTACAGTTCCTCCAGCAAAAGTTAGGTGAATCGAAGACAATTCAAATACTACTAGTATTTTGGACATATGATTTTGGAAGTGAAAAGAGTACATTTAAACCAAAGGACATGAGTAAAATATTTGGAAAACTCATGCTCGCTCGTAAAACTTTGAAATATCCATTTGAATCGAAGAAACGAAGAAAACGTATTTCTATTAGTCGTAAATTTCATTTTTTCCAAGTGTACAAGTTTCGGCCAGATTCGACCTTATATACCTCGATAAAAGAGGACGCAAATATCCTAGATGGTTCATATGGTATTTGCTCTCAAATCGTTACCTAATTCTCGAGTGTAAATTTGGGCAGCACGCCCTTTGTATTTACCTATTTTCCAGCCACTTATGGCTTCATTATTTTCCTCAATCAATCCCAAAGTCGTACACAATATAAATTCATCACAACAGCCATTCAATAGGCTCAAAGTCATCCAAGTACAAGATTTAACTAGGAAAATGACCGGAAATAAGCTTTAAGCTAAGGAACCAAAAAGGCAGATTCACCGCTATTTACCGTATCGGACATAACCGAAACTACGCTTATTGGATTAAAGTGCAAGTTATACCGTTTCGAAGGTAAGATAGAGGGCTATAACTTTGATGAAGACTACTTAGTCCAGTTCTCATCTTAACTAGGTCAAAGTTACCAAAACATCCCCAGATTTTCCAGTTCGAAGCTCACAGTGAAATTCAACTAGCAGTCCTGATTCATTCAATTATATCTCAGCACACACAACTCTGATTCAGGTAATTCCAAAGCCATTTGAAAGATAATATACAAGGATATAATTCTTAAGAAGACATCGACAACCAAATCAGTAGTATTCCCAGTCAAACTAACCAATTACCGAAGCTGATTATCAGTTTCGGACAGAAACAGGGCAGCAGGGGTATTTTGGTCTTTTCATAGGCTATGTTACTCCGATTGGGCTGAAATTTTGTAAGAAACTATAAAACATCATTCTCTACAACTTTCATGTTTTATACTAAGGCCAATTCGGCCTCTAAATAGGGGTAACAGTACCGGACAGAATAGGGGAAATTGAAACCCTAATCTGGAATTTTCCGCACAACACGGAAATTTTCCGCATTTAGCTACAATTTATGCATTATAGCTTCATTCTAGACTATCCCAAGCCATCATCCATGGCCACACAATATAAAACATATAAAAACAGAAAAATCAAGAATAAATATAAAATTCATCAAAGCTTCACTTCCAACCATAAACACACCATAAATCATCTTATTTAGCCACCAATGCCACTAATTTACCACTATTAAGAACAAAGAGAGGATTTCTTCACAACTCAACTTACAACTTAAGAAAGATAGCAACTTAGCACTTCCTCTTGCCAAATCACTCCACCAACTACTTCAATACCACTTAGCAAAGGGATTTTGTGGAGAGTTTTGGAGTATAAACGGTTAAGTTGTGAGATTGGGCAAGATTAAGAAGAAGGAAGTTGAAGATTTTTTTTCTCTTTCTTTGCTCAAGAAGTTCGGCCAAGGGGAGGAAAAAATGAAGATGTTTTTAGTCAATTTTTCGGTTAAATGGTAAAGTAAGAAAGTTGGTCAAACCATCCTCAAGTCACAAGGTGACACTTGTCACCCCTTTGTGTTTGAACTTATCCTTTTGTCTTCCAAGGTTAATCCCTCTATGCATCCTCTAATTGGCTCATAATACCATGTAATATAGTCTCTGTCTATATAACTTAACCTAATTGGCCGCATTTTATCAAACTTACCGCATTAGTGGGTCTCACAACCGGTATACGCTCTTAATTTCTCAAAAACTAACGAATACTAGAAAAATAATTTTAGAACTATATTTACTCATAAAAATTATCTAGAAAATTTTTCTAATAAAGAAAATATAGAAAAGGCATGCAATTAAATAAAATAAAGTCTAGAAAATAAAAAAATCCACGGGTTCTCACAGGATAACCAGGTGCTAGTGGTTAGGGAATGGGAATTGGGATATGAGAGGAGCAAAACTTTCTTCCAACATGCATTCCTATGGGTGCAACTTTGGAATCTACCGGTTCATTGGATGAGCAGAGTGGTGGGCTTTAAACTAGGTTCGATCTTCAAATCGGTTAAGGAGGTGATCATCCCTACCAATGGAGGGAAGGAAGGAAGACACGTGAAGATAATGGCAGAGGTTGATGTCACACAACCACTGATCAGAGAAACAAAAATAAAAGGCAATGGGCAAGCAGTGTGGGTAGAATTCAGGTATGAACGTTGTCCTGACTTTTGCTATAGTTGTGGAATAATTGGGTATAGTGACAAAACATGCAATGTGGAGGGGAGGAAGGGAACAATGCAGCAAGTTGATCAGTATGGGACATGGATAGACCTGTCAACGGGTCGAATCCGAGCCGGAATTCATTATTCCGGACTCGGATCCGTTACTACTATACCGGTTACGTATCCGGCCCGTTTACCCGACGGGTCTTTTACTCTATGTTTCGGACCCGGATCTGACGGATCTACTCGAATCTGGATCCGGGTCCAGGTCTACCCGAAAAAATAGCTGAAACCTGTTTTACAACAAAATTAGAAAAAGTACTACTTTTTTTTATTAAGAAAGGTCAATTTAATTTTGTCCAACAAGTATTATTTCAATGTTGTCACTTGGTTAAAGTCTTAGCTGGGCTATATTGCATGTGTTAATTAACATCTTCTAGATATAATGTTTAGCATTGATAAATACTTTTTGTAAGATTCAAATTCATGCTTTTGCAACAGGTGTTGTATATGCCAAAGGCTCTGCATATCCGTGGATAATATTTAGTTGTTTGGGCCTTTGGAGTATAGAAGTAAATTTGGGGTATAAATTTGGGATATATTATTGGTATATATATATCTATTTTATATCCGGATATGAGTCAAATACAGACCGGAATAATGTATTCTGTATTCGACCCGTTTTTTGTTTCACAAAACGAATTCGGATTCGGGTCTGGGTAACGGAATTATATCCCTACCCGGACCCGTAAAAATTTGACGGATCCGGGTCGAATCCGAATCTAGACCCGGACCGTTGACAGGCCTAGACATGGATGAGAGCTGGAAATATAATGGTCTCACCTCTAAAAGGACAAGAGGAACCAGGGAAGGGGATAGAAGGAAGAACAATGGGAAATGAGGACAGAAATATCCAGGAACCAGTCGAGGTAACTGAGAAAAAGATAGCATAATAGCTATTAGAAGAAATGAGGCGATACTGGAGGGAAAGGAAAAGAGAGATCATGAATGCAAGATGAGGAAGGAAAACGAGGAGAGGTGGGCTGAAATATTAAAGGACCAGAAGGATGAGGAGCTGGAGAACAAAAAAGGGGATAATGTTTTTCCCTCGGGGCAACAGAAAAAGCAAGAGATGAGGAAAGGGTGCACGAGGAAAGGCATAATGGAAGTAGGCTTGAACAGCATGTGGGAAATGAAATTATGGTGGTGGAAAGCAATGGGGAAGGAAATGAGCAAAAGAGGATAGTGTCTGAAACATGTGAAGGTTTAGAAGCAATCGACATGAGACAACATGAAAATATGGTCGATGCAATAAAGAAAAAAGAAGCAAAAAGTCATTTCAAGAGAAGGGGAAGGCCAAGTAGGACATCTCTCACAACAACCACTAACACGAAGGGGAGAAGGGAACTGGGGGGAAAACGGAAAGGTGAGGAGCTGCTACAAGGAGTACAACCTATGGAGGAGGATGATGAAGTGTTGCCAAAAGTAAAATTCATGAAACTAGATCTTCTAAGTGCCAAAATAACTGGGGAACTGGAGGCTAACCCCCATGTGCCTCCAAGGGGTAAATAAAGGCAGTGGTGTGGAATTGTCGAGGTGCAGGAGGCCTCTTGACAATTCCCCAGCTGAAAGAAGTATTAAACTTCCACTCTCCTAATGTGGTTTTTTTATGCGAAACAAAGAATCAGGAAAAGTTTATGAGAAAGGTACAAAGGAGGATCAGGTTTGACAACGGCCATTTCGTTAATGCCATAGGAAGAGTAAGGGGACTTGCGTTTTTCTGGAACAATAAGGTATTGATAGAGCAAGTGTGTAGCACTGACTGGTACATCAGCGCATGTATTGTAGACAAAGAAACTACAAGGCACTGGTGGCTAGTGTGTGTATACGCAAGCACTGATGGTAACACTAGAAAGGAACAATGGAAATATATAGAGGAAAGGAAAAAGGACTGGGGAGAGGCTTGGGTAATAGTGGGTGACTTCAATGACCTGCGAACAAATGAGGAAAAGTGGGGAGGCCAAGAGAGAGCTGAAGGAAGCTTTAGGGAATTTAACAGGTTTATAAGAGAAAATGATCTGATGGATTTAGGATATCAAGGGGTACCATGGACATGGAGGAATAGTTGGGAGGGGGATGGTGAAGTTAAGGAGAGATTGGATAGGTGTCTATGTAGTACTGAGTGGATGAATAAGTATGAAAAGGCAAGGTGTACACACGTAGAAACCGAAGCTTTGGATCATCTCATGCTGTTGATAGACACGAACCCTGACAACACCAAGAGAAGAAGGAGGTTCTACTTTGACCAAAGATGGACAAAGGATCCAGAAACAAAGAATGTGATCAAAGAGGCCTGGAGTAAAGATATCTCTGGTTCCAGAATGTTCAAAATAACCAGGAAATTAAAAGAGTGTAGAATTGCTATCTTGGAATGGAGGAAAACAGTGGAAGGAAATTCCAAGGTAAGAGTACATGAGCTAAAAGAGAAGCTGAAATTAGAGAAAGCTAGGAATGAGGTAGGGAAGAGTGGTCGAATTGTAGAGCTAAAATCCCAACTGAGCAAGGCATACAAGGAGGAAGAACTGTATTGGAGTCAAAAGACAAGGAGTAAATGGTTAAAAGAAGGTGACAGAAATACAGCTTACTTCCATGCATCTGTGATGGCAAAAATGAGAAGGAACACAATAAGTACTTTACAGAGAAATGATGGAACCTGGTGCAAGGATGAAAAAGAGATGGAGGAGGAACTTAGTGAGTGTTACAAGGACCTTTTCTCTACTACGCATCCGGACAACTTTGAGGACATACTAACAGAGATACTAAGCACTATTTCTAGCCAGATGAATGAGTAGCTGATTAGACTAGTGGATGAGAAGGAGATCAGACAAGCTTTGTTCTCCATGCATCCTAATAAAGCACCAGGGACGGATGGTATGTCTCCCCTATATTTTCAGTACTACTGGTTTATTATTAAGGAGGATTTAGTGTCTGCCATTAACAGCTTTTTCCATACTGGTTACCTCCTTAAAGTGGTCAATGAAACTATCATTTCGTTAATCCCAAAAACTTAGTCTCCTGTATCAGTGGTGAACTACAGACCTATAAGTTTGTGCACTGTCCTGTAAAAGATTATTTCCAAAATCATTGCAAATAGATTGAAAAAGGTGCTACATCACTTATTAGCAACCCTCAATCTGCATTCATACCTAGCAGACAGATTCTTGATAAAGTCATAGTTGCTCATGAAATACTTCATTTTTTGAAAAATAGGAGAAAGGGAAGTATAGGTTTCATGGCTGTTAAGTTGGATATGTCCAAAGCTTACGATAGAGTTGAATGAAAATTTGTGGGTAGACTTATGATGAAAATGGGGTTCTGTCCAATTTTTGTTAAATGGATCATGATCTGTTTGTCCACAGTTTCTTACTCCTTCAACTTAAATGGACAAAAAGTAGGACATATACAACCAAGTAGAGGGATTAGGCAAGGGGATCCATTATCACCTTACTTGTTCATTATCTGTGCAGAAGGACTGTCTTGTCTGCTCCACAAAGCTGTAATTGAGAGGGAGCTAACAGGAATCAAAATTTGTAGGGACAGTCCTTCCATTTCACATTTATTTTTTGCAGATGACTCGTTGCTGTGTTGTAAGGCAAGCAAACAGGAGGTAAGGAAAATGAAAAGCATACTGGAAAGCTATGGAAAAGCCTCAGGCCAAGTGGTGAATTTTGACAAATCAGCTATTTTATATAGTAAGAACACCATTGAACAAATGAAGGAAGAGGTCAGTGAGGGCCTTGACAATATGAAAGAGGCAAGGAATTGTACTTACCTGGGGCTACCAATGCAATTGGAAGATCGAAAACACAGGTGTTTGGTTTTGTGAAGAGTAAGATCAATAACAAATTGCAAGGTTGGAAACAAAAGTTGTTAAGTCAAGGAGGAAAAGAAGTTCTCATCAAATCTATTATTATGGCTATGCCAACGTATGTTATGGCATGCTTTAGACTCCCTAGAGGCTTGTGCAGAGAAATCTCAGCAAGAATAGCAAGGTTTTGGTGGGGAAAAGGAGAGGAAGGGACATGTGTACACTGGACAAGTTGGAAGAAATTATCAGAAGTCAAGGGGAAAGGGGGAATAGGTTTTAGAGGCTTAGAGGCATTCAACACTGCCTTGCTGGGTAAACAAATTCGGAGATTCCTAACATCTCCAAATTTGCTAGTAAGCAAGGTAATGAAGGCAAAATACATGAAGGACCCAAATTGGATGGAACAAAGTCCCTCAAACACAGCTTCATGGAGTTGGAAGAGTATTTATAGTGCAAAAATATTGCTACTGACGGGACTATGCAAAAGAATTGGTGATGGAAAATCAGTAAGTATATGGAGAGATAAGTGAATTTCTTGTTCAGACCAAGGCCAGGTGAGCATATCAAAACCTGAGGACTGCCAGCTAGAATGGGTGAGTGAGCTGATAGAAGAGGGGAAATGGAACACGAATCTTCTCCAGAAGTGGTTTTGTGACAAGGATGCTGAGCTGAAAAAAGCATCCCCACGAGTATTGGGAGGAGACAGGACAAGTTGATATGGTGTTTCTCCAAGTCTGGAACATACACAGCAATGACGGGGTATGCAATAGCTAGACAGGTAGAAGGAAAACAATGCAGGAAGAAAGGACAAGATGCAGAGTCTAGCTGGGAAATAAGAAAGCATAGTATATGGAAGAAATTGTGGCACCTGAATGTAAAGGCAAAGTTGAAACATTTTATGTAGAAATGCTTACAAAACTGCCTACCTACAAACGATATTATGTACAAAAGGATGGGGAAAGGATAGGGAAGGTGTAGTTGTTGTGGGGAAGAGGTGGAAACAATCGAACACTTGCTCTTTTTTTGTGAAAATGCAGCAGAGGTATGGCGTATGGCTCCAGTAAGGTGGGATGGACTAAAGGAGGAACAACATAACTTATGGCTATGGTGGGAGAAAGCTATGCAATCACTCTCGATGGAACAAGGTCAGGATAGAGTTAATCTCACCATTAACATATTCTGGCACATCTGGAAAGCCAGAAACAAGAGAATTTTTTATAGTGCTAATCAGGAACCCCACAGAACTGTATAAAAAGCACAAAAGGAGTGGTTGGAGTTTGAGCAAGCAAGGGAATCAGACCAGGAGAGCAGCACAACCCAGAATATGAGTGGACAACAAGCAAGAAACGAGCAATTAAGGGAAGATGTGGTATGTTTTTATACGGATGCAACCATCTCTGCAAAAAGGATCAAGACTGGACAAGGGATCATTGCAAGAAATTGGAAAGGAAAGATAATGAGAGCCAAAGGAATTGTACACCAGAGGAAAGGAACAGCGAGCACTGAAGCAGCACTCGCAGTACGAAATGCTCTACTGATGGCCAAGCAAGCTGGATGGAAGAAAATTATTGTACATTCAGACTGCAAATCAGTGGTTGAGCAAATTAACAGATGCAGTGACTATGAGTACAGCATTGCAACTATTCTAGAGGATGTACAGGATCTTAGAACAGGCTTTGACAGGTGCTCTTTTGTGTTTATTTCTAGAGCAGCAAATGAAATCAGTCATGCACTAGCTCATTTTGCAGTTAAACTGGTGCATTGCATTGAATGGGAAAATGACTTCCCAATATGGCTGATTGAGTTAGGGATGAAAGAAATGAGAGCAGTATCCCCTTTTTGTAACTAATACTTGTATTATCAAGTGTAAATATTAATGAAATCTGTTGTCATTTGTTGGAAAAAAAACTAAGAATTGAGGTGTATGAGGACCTATTCTAATCAAGGGGACACCTGACACAAAAAAATTTTTTTTAAAAAAAAAGGAAAACCAAAAGTCTTCAACCAAATGGGAAAAAGGAACAAAAAATCTAGTGCCAACTGCGACATATATTATGCAACAATCTTACCAACTAAACAAATTTCAATCTTATAGCATTCACCTTGGGCTAAGTAGCAAACTCACATGTCAGTCTTCCTACACCCCAAAATTGGGGTGGTTAAACAATTACATCAACAAGTCATTATACTTAAATGAATAGCTAATAATTAATAGTTGGGTGAGGCAGGAGCAGAAGTAGGAAAATGCTCCTCCCATTTCCCATAAAGTATAAGTATAGTCAGTAGGAAAAAAAGAAGAACACCAGCCAATAGTAACATCAAATCCTGACAACTGAACCCCCAATAGTCTAAGGGCCACATGATGCTTGATGCTCACTAGTATTTAGGTCTCGCCATTTTTCCTCATATGCATACTGTTCAGCTTCATCGTACCAAAGGAAGAGAATGCATTGGCCTATGTTAAAATCTTTAGCATGATAGGAATTTATTTCTAGCTTCCAATCGTTGGGATTTCCATGGCCTGGACAATATTTTGACAATGCTCAACTTTGTACATTTGTTCTTTGTCCATCTGGCATTATTAGTTGACGAGAACCATCTCAGAGAGGTTGCTAATCTTGCTTAATGCATCTTCGATCCTATCCATAGAGGATCTAGTTGATTTGGTACCTTTGGAACTCTCCCACTCGTCGAAGTTCGTCAAACCGCTTGCTAGTTGGCTATTAATTACCGCTCCTGGGATTTGTGGGGCACAGTACACATCCTCTCCTTCCCAAGGATAGTTGCTAGAGGGACGCTGGGATGAAGATAAGGCTTTGCCATTGCTTTTTTGACTCCTCCTAGAGGTAGCCTGGTCAATAGGGTGCTATTTGAGAACAACTGGCTGGCTAGTTGACTGTGCTCGAATTCCTGTGGTTCTCTCAGTTAGCATGATAGTGGTAAACCACTCGTACAGGCCACAGTAAAGGGGCATATTGAATTTAGCAAAGTTCTTGTTGGTCTACCCACAAGTCAAGTAAAAAGGATAAAAGCAAGAACGAATCAAGCATCATGAGAAGTTGTTTATATTAAAAGGCAATCAAACAATGCTTGAAACTAAAGAGCAAATTAAATTAAGTCTTAGGCAGATTTTAAGACAGTAGTATTGCATCCCCCCAGGCCAATACATAGGCAGAATTTCAAGTGTGTAATGAAGAATTTCAATGACATTTCTTAAGATAACCCAGGATTGATAACATATCTTGTAAGGCCAAAAACTTGTTACCTGTCGCATTAACATAACAAATATATATGTATATTTCAGCGGTGCCCTCATCCCCTTTGCTCAAAATCAAGAAACTAATCAAGAAGAATTTTAAAGTGACAACTAAATAAAAAAAAGATGGATATAAATTCCTTTTCGATGTACACACATATTTATATGGGTTGTTTAAATGAACATAAAGTATTTTTTTTCGTTAGCTATACATAAATTTGAAGACAAAGAAGAAGGGATTGCATTTTGTTGGCAAGTAATCATGAAATCATCATAGTTGTAATCTTACGTCTTCATCTTTTACTCAAATGAGGTTTTGCCCTATTACTGGGACCCTTACGTGTCTTGCTTAAGTTTTTATTTATCCAGCATTTGTGACGTCCCCACTTCTCCCAAGGGCGAACCCAAGGATATCCGCGAAACGCCTGCCCAACTCTCACCAGGACTCGATACAATTCAATTCAAACTTAAGGATAACAACCAAATAATAAAAGTCGAAACGAAGAAAAGTCGCTTCCTTAAATAAATATTCAAATCTTACAACACAAGTTCTCAAAAGTACATCACTTTCCCCAAAAGTACAATCACTAGAAATCAGCTAATCAAATACCACCCAAAATACTAATCAAAAGTAATCAAACCGGTTTCTCCAAAAATTCTTTCCATTCCAAGCCCTGTTAAGGAAAACAAAGTTAATGGGGTGACCTGATGCTCAGTGAGGCCAAGAAAACATGCAACACATAATTCACATAACCATGGCATTTGCACAAGAATTAAAACAAGAAAGTTCAAGTCATTCATAAATAATAATAACACACATTAGAAAGTTTATCCATAACTCTAGGCATAAACTTTAACTAAACAAGAAGAACAAGATCCAAACTTGTATTATAGTTAAATATGAACTTAAATACCAAAAAGAAAGTGATAGGATAGAGGTCACCCTTGTCACACGAGCTTCAACCTCTCCATCTTTGCTCTTCAAATCTTCATCCAAATCTAACTAAAAATACAAGAAGGATAAACTCTACAACTATACTAATCTACCCTAACTAATGAACTAAGGAAATTCTAGTAAAGACTACATTTTTGTGGAGTTTCTCAAGCCTTCCAAAATTGTGAAAATGTCCTCCAAGGCTGCTATTTATAGAGAGATTCAAGTTCAAGATGAGTTGTTTCTAGTTGGCATTTTTGACTCTTGAAACTCTCAAAGGTTGCTTCTCAAAGTTTCCATGCTGATCTGCTCACTTCCAGCCGGAATCTTTGCAGAAAAGTTGGTCAAAAAGGTTGTGTGAACAAAGCACAAGTTACAGTCGAAATCCACTAAAATGTGGGCAAGAAAACGCGCCCTAGGTTGTGTTTTGTACCCCCGTTTTGTTCTTTTTGCAGGTTTGCTCATTCTGTGCAGATTTCATCCTTACTCTATTTTTGGACTAATTTCCACTGATATTTTCTTGATTATAGAGGCTGAAATAGCTCTTGTGCAAAACATCAAAATTCTAGTCTTTGAATTAGCTTTCCAATGCCTCAAGATCATCCAATTTGGAGTTCTGTGGACCAAGAAAAGGCCAAAATACCGTCTACTAGTCAAAACTCTATTTCACCTTTCGACAACAAAATTGCACTTCTGTTTTTTGACATTTTGACAATGAAAGCGACTAAATTGGACTTTTATGCCTCCATACCAAATGTAGATATATCTCTTAGTTTCAAAATGGTATAAGAATCACCTCAATCCAATACTTGTAGCTCAAAATATAGCGGAAATACCATGAGGTGTCAAAGCTGAAAAACTTGCATTTCGTCCTTTGAGTATTTTGCACTTCATGTCTTTTTTAAATCACTTTAAATCATCCAATTATCTTCTCAATTCATGCCATTTGACGATTGAATCATTGAACCTACAAAAACATAAAATTTTCACCATTAAAATCCATAGAAATGCAATTTATGACATTTAAACTATAAAATGCATATTTTCACTAAAAACTTAGTTCATTAGCTATACAACTAATAAAACACACTGAAACTAATTAATAAAACACACTTAAAATGTCAGATTTTTTGATTGTGATTGAATGTAAATGTCAACTAAAAGGGGAAAATTAATCAAAATCATTGTACTACCATAAGTGACAAGCTCCAACTTAAAATATTCGTATTCTTTAAGTTTCCTATCTCTACAGTAACTAGAGGTAGCATGCTAGTAAAAGCATATTTCACCATAGTATTCACATTCTAGAAAGCACTAGGAAGCTGCCTTAACCAAGTGCAGGAACATCCTTTATTGGTCCACTAAAGCATGCAAGTAGTAGGTAGACACCGCTAACTGATAGGTCCACCATGCATGAATTACAACCAAATCACATTTGGTATGATTGGAACGGGAAAAATTAGACCAAACTTATAGTAACAAACAAAATGTGCAAAATATAACTATAGGGTATGAAAATACAAAATATACGAGAGAATGGGGATTCATGCATGGTTGTGTACCACATCCTACAAGCTTAAATTCTTCCTAATGGATCTAAATCTGTTTTGGATTATGCATGGTGTTTTGACACTCTTAAATAGAGGAGTGTGCAATTATTCCAATTTTGAACATATCACTTCTTATGCTTCGGATGATATGAATGTCGTTGAAAAATTAATTGGCCTGGGAATCACGAAGTCCAGACCCATCTTTAATTTTGGATAGCAAACAAAGGCCATTGATTTTGTATGCCTAGTAAACAAAACTGCCCAAAATTTCTTCTTCAATGAGAATGAGAGCTCAATCTAGATGGGTCATGCAATCACAAGTAGTTTGATTGATGTAAAACTATCGGTGTACTGGTCATACCTATATCGATGACCAAAAGTTTTCAATCCAAACAGTTGTGATGGCGGAGGTGAATTCTAGGTGAGATTTGTGCTCTAATATGTAAAAAAAGACCATCAATCTATACCCTACTTAGAACTCAGTAATCTCCGTGCTATAGCAAGCACGATCTATTTCAAACAAACAATAGATTTAAAGAAGAAGAGGGCTTGCTGTCGAAAGTGGAAGAAAGATGAGTAAATGGGGGCTTGTGGCGGTTGGGTGTGTGTTTTTTATTAAACATTCATGAGTCTCCTATTCTGAGTTATGTAACGGTTATTTAATCTTGATCATCCATCAACTCTTCCACGTGCCGCCTTACATTTTATATGAATGACCATGCTAGGACATGTGCGGGTCTGACCATGCCACAACAAATTCCAAAAGTAAAGGAATCTGTCGAATAATAGGTTTTGTATCACAACTATCCAAACACCTTTTTTTTTCTCCTATTCCAAATAAACATAAATAATAGCAATCCAAAAGATGCTTTAGTTATTTTTACATATTTTATATAATTTTATGTATAAGTTGTGTAATTTATGGACCTTATGAATGTTTATTTTATTCATAATTTTCTTTAAGAAGAAGTAACAAAGAAGATTATGAATAAAATAAACATTCATAAGGTCCATAAATTACACAACTTATGTATAAGTTGGCACTGAATTTGAGAAAAAAAACTCAAAATCGATGATAAACCACCAGTGGATTGTGCAACGACTATCATTTTTTATGATGACGATATAACTGTTGAATTCAAAACCCACTGACGTGAGACGGATCTAGACGAACACCAAGTTGGGATGTTTTGCGGAACTTTGACCCTTCTAGAATCACGAGCCACGAACTAAGGAGATTCCTTAACCCACGACTAGCCACTTTAGTGAACCAAAAGTATAGATAGAAGAACGCCACAATCAAGGAGACTACTTGATTGATAAGTTCGTTGAACAACTTGAGATTGATTCTCAAGTATTCAAAGGAAATTCTCTTGAGGCAAGAGAGAGTGAAATAACTCACATATATTTTATAAAATCTGAATTCTTCCCTAATGAATGAAAACCTAGGCTATATATAGCCTTACAAGACAAAACCCTAACTCGGCTAGGCTAGGCCTTTGGCCCGATTCCACTACTCAAATCCACTATCTAATGGTCAGCTTATAATTGATCCAATGAAGGCTTTAAGCTGGCCCAACATAACCCAATAAAAGCTAATTAACCAACTTAAGTTATAGTGAGCCTAGACTCTATAAATCGGATCCAACTCAACATGAGGTCTTGGACCGAATTTATTCCTAGCAAATAAAATAGAAATCTAGAAAATAAACTACTAACTATTACTAAAAGATTCAATATCTTGCAGCCCAAAACATGGCCCATAAGCGGCCCATATTTCGTATCATTCCCCCCCTCTTAAAAAAAAGATTTGTCCTCAAATCGTGTTTGGAAATGAATGGTACTACAAGAGTTGGCTGTATCAAACTTCAAATCTCCACATATTGGCTCTCTTAGAATGGATGATACTTGCATACGTCATGATTATTGTAATTCGGTGCACATGTCTCTTGGTTAGCTTGAAAATGCTCACAATCTGCCATGGAAAACTCAAGGCTTGACTCCAACCACTCCAAAGCTCTCTAATCAGTCCATTCACATTCACAAGATAAGGATCTTCATAGTGATGCTCAATCAGGTTAGAAAAGTCCCGGACATGATTTTGCAAAGTTACAAAATTCATTGCAAGTTGTTGTTGGTATGGCCTATCTTGCACAAATGGAGTAAGATCGAGATAGACAGCTTCTGAACCTTCAAATTGAAGAATAAAATTAGGTTGTAAGGAATCAGAATTTGGACCAATGAGGAAAGGATTGTCACCAACAAAATAAGAAGGAAATTTATAACAAGTTTCAAGTGTAGAAACTCCCTTTGAAACTTCATTATTCCTCCCAACAAGCAAATCAGGCTCATGGTTGACGTTGAACATCAGTGGATGACAAAGAGAGACAACACTTAAGGTGCAAACTCCATGAAAAGTTTGATATTCACCAATGGATTTAGGCATAGAACATGCCAAGATCAACTCAATTTTTCCTTGCTTAACCTGCATAAAAGTAGAAACACTAAACAAAGTAGAGTCAAGATCGTTAGAAAAAACATATGGTCTCACATCCTTTCTCACAATCAGCTTACTCTTAGAATTTTTAATCTCTTGTTCATGCTCAGTAGCTGACTTTTTCCCCTCATTATTCTCAACCTCTTTCTCCTTTTCAACTCCCTCGAATTTTACCTCTTCAGTCACAATTCTCTCCTCCAGCTCTTTCTTCATACTATAACGCTCATGCTCACTCTTCATGTATGCTAGATCAATACAAAGTTGCTTAGAGTTAAGCGACACAAGCCTGGTACGACGGCCATTAAATGTGAAGGAATACTTATTAGTATATCCATCATATTTGACTTCTCGATTAAACATCCACCATTGTCCCAACAGCACATGCGTCACTTGAATGGGAACCACATCACACAACACCTCATCCACGTATTGACCAATACGAAAAGGAACAAGTGTGTGCTTAGTAATCCAAATATCACCACTATCACTTTGCAACTTGTAAGGTCGAAGATGATCAATGGTTGGAAGATTCAATTTCTCAACCAAGACAGTACTTGCGAGGTTAACTTCACAACCCTTATCAATGGCTAAGCTGCAAACCTTATCCTTGATGTGGCAACGTGTATAAAACCAATCATTTTTTTGAGCTTTGATGATTTCCAATTGCTCAGTTACCTCACGCAATGCCACAGTATTTACTCCTTTAGGCACAAGATGGTGAAGCTCCAGTTGAGCATTCGTTTGTCTCATACTTTTATTACCTGCAAAACTCAACAAAAATTAGTAGAACAGTCCTCACTCGCTCCCTTACGTGTTTTGCTCACTCTCGTGTTTTGCTCAAGTGTTTAAAAACACTCTAATGATCTCACCATTCACTTTCAAATCCCTTGATTGCCCCCTTGAAGAAATCAGAATTTTCCCTCAAGTAGTTCAACCAAACGTCAACCAAGTTTGTCCCCAAAAGTGGTGTATGAGAATCTGGAAAGGTCCTAAAAATGGATGAGAGAATTTTAGGAGAGTTTCCTAAAAAACGGATGAGAGAATTTAGGAAAGTTTCCAAAAAAATGGATGAGAGAGTTTAGGAAAATTTCCTAAAAATGTAGGAGAGAGAGTGTCCAAGTGAGTACGAAGAGTTATCCAAGTGCTTTACTTAGTTTCCTAATTGATTTTGGAAACAAGTTAGTTTTTGGAAACCCTTTGAAAAATCCTTTTTCCTCTTGAACAACTTTTGGTAACCTTCTTGAAACAACTTTTGGTAATCTTCTTGAAACAACTTTTGGTAACCTTCTTGAAACAACCTTTGGTAATTTTCTTGAAACAACTTTTGGTAACTTCCAAATTCTACTCCAAGAACGATTGCACAAATCAGATTTGGTTTCCTATTCAAAACAATTCGGTTGCCACTTTCTTTCCTTTCCTTTTTTTTTTCTTGCCAACCGATTCCTCTTTTCTTTCTTTTTCTTTTCGTTTTTGTTTTCTGTTTTTTTTTTCTTGACTACAACTATCGACCACGACACAAAACAAGGAAGTCCACAAATAATAACTACCAAGAACTCCAAGATCTTTCAAGAACTTTCAAGGAAGTTGTCAGGAACTTCAGAAATTTCAAGATTGTGATCAAGAATGCAAGAAGCTCAAGATTATTGTAAGTTCTCTTCAAGATTCACAAAATTCCAACAAGTTTTGCCAAAATTCAGATTTGAAAACCAAGTAAACAAGTTGGATAACCCAAACAACAAGGCTAGACAGATTGTAATCGGATGAACAGTGTCGGTGAACAGTAACGGGTGAACAGTAACGGTAAACAGTGTCGGTGAACAGTAACGGTGAACAGTACTGTGCGGACAGAAATTTTTTTTTTTTTTTTTTGTGTGAAAATAATCGGACTTGACACAATGAGAGACACAACCAGTTTTGCAAGATAGAATTTACTAGAAAGCTTACGAACAAACTCAACAGGATATACTTGATGTCGTCGACTAGCTCTTGATACCAACTGACGTGAGACGGATCTAGACGAACACCAAGTTGGGATGTTTTGCGGAACTTTGACCCTTCTAGAATCACGAGCCACGAACTAAGGAGATTCCTTAACCCACGACTAGCCACTTTAGTGAACCAAAAGTATAGATAGAAGAACGCCACAATCAAGGAGACTACTTGATTGATAAGTTCGTTGAACAGCTTGAGATTAATTCTCAAGTATTCAAAGGAAATTCTCTTGAGGCAAGAGAGAGTGAAATAACTCACATATATTTTATAAAATCTGAATTCTTTCCCTAATGAATGAAAACCTAGGCTATATATAGCCTTACAAGACAAAACCCTAACTCGGCTAGGCTAGGCCTTTGGCCCGATTCCACTACTCAAATCCACTATCTAATGGTCAGCTTATAATTGATCCAATGAAGGCTTTAAGCTGGCCCAACATAACCCAATAAAAGCTAATTAACCAACTTAAGTTATAGTGAGCCTAGACTCTATAAATCGGATCCAACTCAACATGAGGTCTTGGACCGAATTTATTCCTAGCAAATAAAATAGAAATCTAGAAAATAAACTACTAACTATTACTAAAAGATTCAATATCTTGCAGCCCAAAACATGGCCCATAAGCGGCCCATATTTCGTATCACCCACAATCGACCTTTGTTTGCTAGTGCATATGTCCGAGAACAGAAGATGAATCGGATACTCATTGATGAGGGATCTGCTGTCAATATCATGTCCATACGTGCTATGAAAGAACTAGCAATCTCAAGCGATAAACTCTTCCTGAACCGCCTCATGATCCAAGGATTTAACCAAGAGAGACAAAGAGCAATTGGCCTCATAAGGCTTGAATTGCTCATTGGTGAGTTGTCTTCAAGTGCGTTATTCCATATTATTGACGCCAAAACCTCTTATAACATGCTCTTGGGAAGACCTTGGATTCATGAGAATGAAATTATATCGTCTACTCTTCATCAATGTTTCAAGTATTGTCGAGACGGTATAGTTAAGAAAGTTGCTGCCAATGATAAACCTTTCACTGAGATCGAGACTCACTTTACTGACGTCAAATTTTATCTTAAAAAAGAAGCAAAAAGAAAAGAGTCAGCAAGGGAAGAAGGTCAAGATTCCAAAGTACCCATTTTGCGTTATATTCCAAGATCAAAGAAAGAAGAAGGGCAGTCTTCTTTTATCAGGAATAACATATTAAATATTCCACTCACCAAAATAGAGCCTGTTAAAAGTGAGAAAGCAAGGTTGCAAGGGTTTGTCCGTCCCAAAGAAGAACCGGCAGTGGAACATTACTCATTACCAACTAATCGGACTCAAGAAGATTTTGATCCAAATGTATATAGACTTCTTGCTAAGGCAAGTTATAACCCAAATGAGAAAAATGCATTAGGCAAACTCCCTCCTGAAGTGACTGGCGAGAAGACTCACGGATTGACGCCTACACAAAAAATGTTGAAAGAAAGAGGCTATAACGTTGAAAATTCATCGATGGGTCTTGGTTATCAACCGTCCTCTCCTGTGGGTATAATGATCAAAAGGGCAAGTTGTAACTACATGAACGAAGAAATGGAGGTCACAAACCGAAAGAGATTTGTGTTCGATAGATTGGGAAATAAGTCAAAGCGTACTTCTGTGTTTGACAGACTTGGCCGGCAGACGAAAAATTTGAAACCTCCCGTCTATGAGAGATTAGGCAGTAAAAAGCAAGAGTACCAAGTTGCCAAGGAAGAAATCCTTACTCCAATAAAGAAGAACAGACTAAGAAAGTAAGTCTCCAATTTCTTCATGCACTATGGAGACTTATTCAATGTAAGAATTGAAACCATTTTTTAAGAACATGGTCAAGAAAGTATGGCTTCCTGTCATCATATTACGATCAGTGATCCTGAAAAAGAAGAAGAAGATGCGGATGACGCTCCCCCTGAACTTGAACAAGGAGTAAAAAATACAGTCGATATGCTAAAGGAGATTAACCTTGGCACAAATGACGATCCTCGCCCAATTTACATAAGCTCTTGTATGACTCCCGAAGAAGAGAAAGAGTATGTTGATTTGCTGCTCGAGTTCAGGGATGTCTTTGTCTGGAATTACTCAGAAATGTCCGGTTTAGATCCAAGGATCGCCGTTCATAATTTGTCTGTCAAGCGAGGAACAAAACCTGTCAAGTAAACTCAAAGGCACTTTCGCTCGAATTGATTCCTCTGATAGAAAATGAGATAAATAGATTGATTGAGACTGGATTCATACGGGAAATGAAATATCCAACATGGATTTCAAGCATTGTCCCTGTGAGGAAGAAGAATGGGCAAATTCGAATTTGTGTTGATTTTCGAGACTTAAATGAAACTTGTCCTAAAAATGATTTTCCACTCCCCATCACAGAATTGATAGTAGATGCTACAACAGGACATGAAACACTATCTTTTCTCGATGGATCTTCTTGCTACAATCAAATACGCATAGCAGCCAAAGATGAGGAGCTCACTGCCTTTCGCACTCCCAAGGGAATTTATTGCTACAAGGTGATGCCGTTTGGCTTGAAAAATGCTGGAGCAACATATTAAAGGGCAATGCAAAGAATTTTTGATGATATGCTCCATAAAAATATGGAGTGTTACGTTGATGATCTTGTGGTAAAATCAAAGAAATGAGAAGATCATATTCAAGACCTTCGAAGAGTTTTTCAACGCTTTCAAAGATACCAACTAAAAATGAATCCTTTGAAGTGCGCATTCGGAATCACTTCTGGCAAGTTTCTCGTTTTCATCATTCATCAGCGAGAAATAGAGGTCGATCGATCTAAAATTGATGCCATTGTGAACATGTCTGAACCGCGAAATATCCATGAATTGAAGAACCTTCAAGGAAAGTTGGCTTACATCCGGAGGTTTATCTCTAATTTGGTTGGACGATGCCAACCTTTTAGTCGACTGATGAAAAAAGGGGTACCCTTCGTGTGGGATAAAGTTTGTAGAAATGTTTTTACAAGTATTAAAATGTACCTCATGAATCCTCCTGTGTTACCTGCACCAATTTCAGGTAAACCATTGATCCTCTATATTTCTGCTCAAGAACAGTCGGTTGGAGCCTTACTTGCTCAAGAAAATGATGAAAGTAAGGAGAATGCGCTGTATTATTTGAGTCAGATGATAACATCTAATGAGTTGAATTATTCACCCGTCGCGAAGTTGTGTTTGGTGCTTATATTTGCCATCCAGAATTGAAACATTTTTTTCAAGCACACACTGTCCGACTCATATCCAAGTCTAACCCCATTAAGTATGTCATGGCAAAACCTGTACTGTCTGACCGGCTTGCGAGATGGTACCTTCAGTTTCAACAATTCGAAATTATTTATGTACCTGCGAAGGCTGTCAAAGGACAAATATTGGCAGACTTTCTAGCCGATCATCCCATGCTTGCCGAGTGGGAGTTGACTGATGAACTCCCTGATGAAGAAGTGTTTATGGTCGAATTTTCGTGGTCTATGTATTTCGATGGAGCTGCTCACCGCGATGGAGTTGGTGCTGGAGTTATCTTTTATACTCCTGAAGCAGATATATTGTCGTATTCTTTCACTTTAACACGTCGGTGTTCAAATAATATGGCCGAATATCAGGCGTTAATTCTCGGTTTTGAAACGGCTATAGACATGAAACGGTTGCATCTTAAAATTTATGGTGATTCAAAATTAGTGGTAAATCAATTTCTTAGCATTTATGATGTCAAGAAACCTGAATTGATCCCATATTATAAGTATGCAAGACAACTCATGGGATATTTAGATAATGTCACTATAGAACATATCCCTAGAAATTTCAACCAACAAGCTGACTTTTTGGCAAAGTTAGCGTCCATGATCACTCTATCTTCTCATCGAAATCAAATTTCAATATGTCAAAATTGGGTCATACCTCCGATGTTCGATGAAGAAGATAAAGGTGGGGAAGAAAATATTTATCATATTTTTGTCCATGAGATTGAAAGGGAGGATTGTCGTCACCTCATCATTGATTACCTTAATTATGAAAAGTTACCAGAAGATCCCAAGAAAAGGATTGATATATGTCGTCGAGCGCCACGCTTCATTTACTACAAAGGGACGCTTTACCGAAGATCATTTGATGGAGTGTTTCTACGATGTCTTGGAGAAGATGAGGCCATGCAGGCAATGGAAGAGACTCACTCTGGAATATGTGGTGTTCATCGATCTGGCCCGAAGTTACACTTCGCATTAAAAGAATGGGATACTACTGGCCAACGATGGTGAAGGACTGCATCGACTTTGCTAGAAGATGTCAAAGTTGTCAATTCCATGGCAATTTCATCCATCAACCTCCTGAACTGTTGCACCCAACTATGGCTTCTTGGCCGTTCGATACTTGGGGTTTGGATATAGTTGGACTGCTTCCAAAATCTTCTAGCGGACACATGTTTATTTTGGCGGCGACAGATTACTTCTCAAAGTGGGTTGAAACAGTTCCTCTAAGAGAGGTCAAAAAGGAGAATGTAGTAGATTTCATTTTTTTGCACATCATTTATCGGTATGGAGTCCCACATTATATTATCACTAATAATGGTAAATCTTTTTGCAATGTAGTAATGAATAAGCTTTGCGAAAAGTTTCATTTTAAACAATATAATTCTTCCATATACTATGCTGTTGCAAATAGACTCGCTGAAGCATTCAACAAGACCTTGTATAATCTGTTGAAGAAAATCGTGGATAAATCGAAAAGGGATTGGCATCTTCAAATTGGAGAAGCACTTTGGGCATACAGAATTACTTTTTGAACTCCCACGCAAGCAACCCCATACGCGCTTGTTTACGTTGTTGAAACTGTTCTTCCACTTGAGTGTCAAATACCTTCGCTAAGAATTGCGATTCAAGAAGGGTTCAATGAAAAAGATAATGTTCGTCTTCGCCTTGAAGAGTTAGAAGCACTCGATGAAAAGAGATTGGAAACTTAACAACGAATTGAGTGCTATCAAGCCCGCCTTTCAAGAGCATTCAATAAGCATGTCCGGCCACGCTCTTTCCAAATTGGAGAGTTAGTACTCGCTATTCGAAGACCGATCATTCTCACTCATTGTGGACAAAGAAAGTTTACTCCTAAATGGATGGTCCATATGTTGTTCGAGAAGTGTATATAAATGGCTCATACAAGTTGGTTGCTGAGGATGGATTAAGAGTTGATCCCATCAATGGCAAATACCTAAAAAGGTACTATACGTAATCGGAACCACGCGATGCTCCTGGCCCGCATGAGCTAAAACTGTGGATGGCAACCACCAATAGTGTAGTATGTGGTTAAACTGTTGAAACATTCCACCAAGTCTAAGGTGGTAAACAAATAGATGCTCCTGACCCGCATGAACTAAACTGTGGATGGCAACCACCAATAGTGTAATATGTGGTTAAACTGCTGAAACACTCCACCAAGTTTAAGGTGGTAAACAAATAGATGCTCCTGGTCCGCATGAGATAAAACTGTGGATGGCAACCACCAATAGTGTAGTATGTGGTTAAACTGTTGAAACACTCCACCAAGTCTAAGGTGGTAAACAAATAGATGCTCCTGACCCACATGAGATTAAAATGTGAACGGCAGGAATTACGCGTGACTTGATTCCCTTTTGGGATACGTAGGCAGTTTAGAGGGTGACTTCTAAGTTTAGTTACACCTCCTAAACCAAACTTTTTTTTCTCTTGAAATAAAAAATCTCTCTTCTTTCCCCTTGAAAATAAAATGCTAAATTCGAAAGTTCTTTTCTCTTAAAAAAAAAGAAAAATAATAAGAGATAAAGAGCGAAAAACATTTTATTATTCATAAAAAAAATTAATTACATGGGAAAAAAATGAAAAAAAGAGGGATTCGAAAAAAGACATGGTGAAAAATCTAAATATCAAATTTGTAATCCACTACAGCTATTTTGCATGATTCAAGTGCAGATTTCATGTCTTCAAGTTCCTTCACTGCGTCGTCAGTCAAGATGCTAGTACTTTCAATAGAAGAGAGCTCATCATGTGCTCTTTCATCCTTTTGATCGATAGTTGAGCTGATTTCCAGATCTTATTTCTCCAAATTGATAAGTTCCTATTGCAGAACTTTCTTCCTGTCTTCAATGGACTGCAAATTTTCTTCAAGACTTTACAGATAACGAGTTAGTTCTTCTTCATTCGCCTTAGCTCTCCCGAGTTGGGCGGTCATTTTGGAAAGGAGTTCTGCATGTGTTTCTTTGCTCATCTTTTCCCACGATGAAGATGCCAAAACATCATATGCCTCCATCTTGGCAAACAATTCTATCAAGTAGTCCTTTAAAGGGAGACCATTGGTAGGATCCGTTCTTGTGATTTTCGCAATGATTTTCTCTGCGCACTCTTTTAAAAAAGAGATCTGCTCAATAGGAGTGTCAAGAATCTGCCCATGAAAATCCATCCACAAACTCTGCAAGTATTTCCTTCGTGCGCTTGGATCAATTTTTGCCCGTGAAATTCTGAAACCAGTGCTGGTTTAGGTCTCTTTCGGATCTCGTACGAACTAGTTAACTCCTTCTTACGTATGAGGTACCTCCATTGAGGGCAAATTGTTTTGGAGTACTGATAGCTATTTCGTCACTTTTGTTGTTTGAAACTATACCATCAGTTTCGAGTTCGGGTGGTGAATTGTTACCAACATCTTCTTGGTGAAATTCAAGAAATGGGGGGCTGAAAAAAAAAGGAGAATATTACGAGAGTTAAAAATAAGGGTTACAAAAAAAAAGTAAAAGAAAAAAATGGAGAGATGATTATCTTAAGTGGCGACACTCCAACCAACGATGGTGTAAAGGAAACCTTCTGCAAATCAGAAGATGTCCTCTTTTTTTATCGGTTCCAATGACGGTCTTGACTACTACTACCGCTTGCCAACAAATAGGTTCCTTCTTGGGTAGATCCGATGCCCTGAACTTGAGTCCCTTCCTTTTCTATAGCCTCGATAGAATCACGATCGTCCACCGTTTCAATTTCGACATCTTCTTCTATGTGAGTCACGGATACGGATTTTGAAACTTTGGACGGCGTCTTCTTTGTTGGAATCACTGGTTGCGCCTCTTTGATGGCCTGTCGAGAGTTCTTGGAAGACTTATTTTTTGTGACAATGTTTTTCAAGGGACTGCTAGTAATTTTGTTCTTCCGCAAGGTGGATGAGATAAGACCCGTTACAATCTCTATAGCTCCATTATAATGCACTGACTCATTGGCGGAGGTAGTCTTACTCTTCTTCGATGATTGCTGAGGTAACCTTACCAGGCGTCATAGTCTTTTGTGATCAATAGATGCTTTCTGTGCGTGGGTATAGTCATCCGAGATCGCGTCTGCGTGCGAACTGAGAAATTTCATAGTTGAATAGCCTCATCCAAAGTATAAGTGTGAGTGATCTCTTTCAAGTTGTTGGAAATGTCCTGACAGAAGCCGAATTGTCTGCTAAACCTACAAGGATTATATTTTTCGATAATAAAGGTATTATCCTTGCGTAGAGTTAAGTGGTAAGAGCGTTGACTGATAAAGTAGCTCGTGAGCCTTGATGATAAGGATCCATCGTCGATCAACACATTTTCTTCATTCTCAGTCTAACATAATTTGGGAAGCATCAAAGGATTCACTTCTTTGAAGATTTCCTCAGCTTCTGATTTGCCATAAAATATTGCCATTTTCTCACCGCTAAATCTTGTCATGCGCGCGTGGTGGCTACTCACTTGATTGTTTTCATAATATACATCGAAGTATTGGCCAATCCAAGCATAGACGTAATGGATTAGAAAAGTTACCCCACATTCTCCAAGGTTAGGGGCGTGGACGATCTCCCTCAACCCATGATATATGCTCGCAAGAACGGGAATTGCAAGGCAAAATCTTTTCCCTATGACCATTAAGCATGCAACCTTGAAGACACTTGGACGAATACGGTCGACCTTTTTGCTTGGCAAAAAGAACTTGCAAATCCGACACGCTATGAATGCCGCAATATAAGTTTCCTTTCTCAAAGACCCTGGGATGTTCAATGCATCAAAAGGGACGTCGAAATCCTTGGTATCGGCAAGATCATGAGTCTCTACACTTCCAGAAGGGTTATAGGTCATCTTTGGTTTAGATGCGGTCTTTCTTCTATTCGCCCTGTTCGGAGGAGCCCTATACCTAGCTTCTCCTGTGAACCAGAAGCGAATCCAGTCTTTCATCCATACTCCTTGGTCATTCGTCTAGAGGTGGTAGTAAGCCGAAAAGAGATACCTGCAGCTCTCGGGGAGAAGTGGCTTCCCTTCTTTATCACGAGTGAGAAGTTCATGTGCTGAAGGAACAACTTCATCAAAGAACGAGCCATCGATCGAAAGGCCACCAAGTAGATAAAGGTCCCAAAGTGTAATGGATAGCTCCCCAACGGGCGTATGGAGTGTATTTGTCGAGGGACACCACTATTTGAAGAAGGCTCGCAAGATATTTTCACAGCGATCGTAAGAGAATCGCGACGCATAGACAGCTTCAAATATGCCGGCACGTGTGAGCACCTCTTTATATCTCCCAAGGATGTCCTCGACCCACTCCCAATAATGAGAGGTGAAGCACGCCTCGCCAAAGAAGGACGAAGGGATCTTCCCTGTAGTGTTGTCAATATTGAATCCTACGAACAGAAGCGTGAATTTGGCTATTTCTGGATCTCCATTGTGGAGTGACGAGTTTAATACAATCACTTCTTCTTCCCTCGACGTAGTGGAGAAAGTCGATGGTGCCACCACTTCCTTAGTCCACTTGCTAGTCCAATCTTCGAGATGAAAGCATCATTCAAGGGGCATAAAAGGCTCAGCAAAGTTGCCGATCGCTGGCTTGTTCACATACAATGACAAACTTTTCGTTTGAGATCCTCCCCGTTCACCCGTCAATGAGATATGGGGCAATGGCGTGGCGTAGTCCTTGATTTGCATGCTTGCTGAAATTTTGTAAAAGAAAATATTAGATGATGAAGGGAAATCCTTATAAATTTTTGGTAATTAAATTACCAAGTTGATTGCCTTTTCTCAAGTCTCCGGAATTGTTTCGGACCCCTCGTCAAGCATAGCTTTGGTTATCTACGAAGAAGCAAGTTGACAAAATTTAGATCGAAATCATATATGATAGGAATATTTGAGACGCAAAAAAATTGGTACGAAAATTGAGATTAAATTTTCAGCCATGAGGAATAGCTCAAATATCATGCTTGGCGTTATTTTAGTAGATAAATCAAAAGGCCAAACTGTCTTGTAATGTGTTGGGGATACACGTCAAAAGCACATGTTGAGTAGACAAATAAGTTCCAAGTGCTGATCATGTTCAAAGCATCAAACGATGAAACACGTAAGAGCCTTGACCGAAACTCCTTGTAACAATTAAATGTTGCGAGTAAAAAAAAAACTTGAAGTACCTGACAAACGAAAAGAAAGTACTTATTGGAGTATAACCAATGGATGATGGTTGTCCCTTGAAGCAGCGGCCGCTTGATGATATAGCTGAAGAAAAAAAAATAAACTCGTTCAAAAGTTGTGACCAGACGTGGCTATTTATAGGGGAAGGTTTGGTGTGAATCTGAGCCAAGAAGAAAGTTTCTTCCATACGAATCTGTAAGAAAATTGAGTTCTTTTTGGAATCGACTTTATTGATCCGAAACCGATTTGTCAAAGGTCTTGTGGACTACGCCGGCTAAGTAATCTGCTATGGCAAAGAATTCTAATTTGGCTTAGGGATTGAGCAATCGTGGTTGGTATAAGAAAGGACTCGTGGGCCACGGGAGAATCATATTGGAAATTGGAGTCATTGGCCTTATCAAGCTATTGCATACGGCAGGATAGCTACTTCATTGGATTTGTGATATAGCCATGGTATAGATATTGCATGGAAAGGTTTTGGTCTTGAAAATTTAAACCATTGGCCCCACCAAGCTATGCATGCATTTAATGTCTAGCAGTGACGAATTGAAAAGTCCTTTGCATGGCCATCCTATAACCAATTCAAAAACCATGACATTGCAAAGCTTTAAGTAAAGTCTATTCACGGACTTGTAAGGCTTCAATATGGGGCAATCCGGTCTCGGGAATTCAAAGTGATAATACTTTCAATCACCACTCCGCACCATTAATTAAAGGCGTATGCAAATTCACCTGTGGACTTTGGTTGGAAATCAATATTGTTTTGATTGTATTTAAATTAAAGATGTCAAAACTTGCTCGTTCAAATACTCCGTTTTCACAAACAAGTTTTGAGGGGGCATTTGTAGACAATGGAATTTTAATTAAATTCTAAAAATTACCATTGGTCTATAAATTATTTTTATGGCTTATTTCTATCCAATCGGATATTGCCATATGTCACGTACACTTGGGAAAAATTGGTTATTAAATGACCAATTATATTTTGCCACGTGTCAAGTTGGGACGTTCCAATCAATTGAAATTGCGAGGATGTCTCTACTAACCAAATTATATCTACGTGACTCGAAATTTTTGGATAAATATCTAAATATTTATTTCGTGTTAAAGAGATAATATTTAGAGTTGTTTAATCCACATATATTTCTTATATACTGTGATAGCTTGACTAGTCAAACGGCGCCACGTCACGTGTCCCCACGAGTTTGGCCAATCGAGGAATTACTTATCTCATTATTAATAAATATAAAATGAAGAGATAATATTTGACTAGCACAGTCCTAATATGACTGCACGTCTTGCAAGACAAGTAAAGTGGTACACAGGTCTTCAACCTCTACCTCTTGCTACAGTTATAAATAGGGGTCTCTCAACCAAATCAAGGACACAGAGACACATTCAGAGGCATCTCATACGCTCAAGTATTGAAACTCCAAGCTACGAAGGTTGGGGTCTTCAAGCTCTCCAAGTCTCCCATATATCAAGACTTGAGTTTTCAAATAACTTTCAAGTCCTTCAAATCTTCCATATCAAGATTTGAAGGAGTTGGTGGTTGGTCCAAAGCAAGCTGTGAAGCCCTTGGATCGGCGTTTGAGGACAAGAATCAAGGGAAACTCTCCAGAAGTTCGAAAAAATCCCAGAGATTGTACTCACAATTATTCCAAATTTATATATTACATATTTGTCATGTATATTTCTTGTTTTTTGCAGACTTGAAATTTTAATCGTGTACATATATATTTGCAAACAATTGTGAATCACTTATTGATGCAATTAGTGACACCAAAAGAATTATTAAATCATATATTATTGTAAAAAATGCTTTAATTTAAATTGATATCCCAAAAGTATAAATTACAAGTGCTAATGAGTGTAAAACATGCTTGAAGGATGGCAAACACCTAGATTCCAAAGATAAAAATTCTTGCAAGAAAAAAGGATTGAATAATGATAATAAAATTAAAGAATCAAGAATTGATCAAACACTCCAAAATACTAATAGTGATAAAATTCAACCTCTTGAAGAGGTCACTCTTGAAGATGATGAAATTGTAAAAAGTTCAATTAATTTTGTTACTACGAGAAAAAGTTGAAACCAAAAGAAATAATTGTTGATAATATTTTTGAATATAATGTAGCACTTAATATTATGGAAGAAGATGAGGATCATGAACCTAAATTGGTTGACGAATGTCGGTGTAGAAATGTTCGACAAAATTGAATAGATGCAATTTAATCTGAATTAGATTCATTAGTTAAAAGAAAAGTTTTTGGACCTATCGTCCAAATACTTGAAGGTTTAAAATCGGTGAGATATAAATGGATATTTGTGAAAAAAAATAAATGAGAAAAATAAAGTTGTGAGATAAAATGCAAGACTTGTAACCCAAGAATTTTCATAAAGATTAGGCCTTGATTATGATGAGACATATTCACTAGTAATCAATGGAATTATATTGAGATATCTTGTAAATTTAGTAGTGTATCAAAAACTTGATATATGTGATGTAGTCACAACTTATTTCTATGGAACATTAGATAATGATATCTATGGAACATTGGATTCCTAAAGGATTTAGCATTCCTGCATCCATAAAACATGTAAATTAAATCCTAGAAAAATTTATTCTATCAAATTGCAACGGTTTTTGTATGGATTCAAATAATGTGAACGCATGTGGTATAATCTCATTAGTGAATATTTGATTAAAAAAAGGCTATATTAATGATCCTATATGTTCATGTATTTTTATAAAAGAAACTCGGTCAAATTTTATAGGAGTTTCAAAAGGCAGTTGAATATTTGAAGAAATAATTTCACATCAAAGGTTTTTAAACACTAAATTTGCGTTGGTTTACAAATTCAACATTTATAAATGCGAATTTTGTTCACCAACCGGTTGCTTAGATACCCGGAACAATTTCCGGGTTTGAGTAGTTTGCTCAGATTAAATATCGGTTGGCTGCATCATATACCGGGTTGATTTTACTGGCGGTCCAGCCCGGTTCAAATACCCAGCTGACTTTACTGGCGGTTCAGAAGGTCGGCTAATTTTGCTTTGAAACTTGAAACCGTCTCTTTTAAATCCGAATTCTGCTGTGTGCAGCTTAATCGAAGGGCCTAAAACAGCGTCTCTCACTGCATTTCATTGTGTCAGAAGCAAGAAAACTTGGGGATTTCTCTACTTTTACCTGGCGGAGGCAAGAAAAATGGAGAACGGAGACTACAAAGACGTCCCAGAAAATGCAAATGAACGTATATAAAGAAATTTTAACACTGTATTCACTTTTTTCCTTTTCAATTTTACCAGTAAAGTTGATTTTTATTTTGTTTTCGACTACCCAATAAATTATTCTTTTTTTGTTTAAATTTTGTTTTGGGTTTTCAGATTGTCCAGGGACCCAATCGGAGTCAGCGGGAAAATCTGATGCATGTAAAGGATGCCCTAATCAAGAAGCCTGTGCTACTGCTCCTAAAGGCCCCGACCCAGGTCCTTTTTTTTTTTTAGCAAAAATATCTGTTATTTTTTTTAGTTTTTGTTTTGATGGGGAAGGGCCGCGGCGGGGAGGGAGAAGGTGTTTAACTCAAATTAAATTATTGTTATTGATTTTTGAATGGTTGCAAGGAGGGGAGGCATAAAAAATGTAAAATTTTTATTTGATATGTCATGTACTGTTAAACCTCTTAAATTTCAGAAGATGGTGAGAATAAGCAGAGGATTAAACGGGATTTGGTTGTTGAAAAGCCAAATTTCCAATTTAGAATAATTTGAGTAGTTTGTACACGGGTAGTTTTTACTGAAATATGTTTTTGCGGCTACCTCTGTTAATATTGGCAGACAAATGTTGGGTAAAGTTTAGCAAAATGGGATTGAATCGTTCTAATAACATTTCTCCAACGCTGTACTAGAGCTTGACTGATAGCTCGATATGTTCAGTTAAGCCAAGCATCCCTAGAATGTATTCAAGATTAGCTTGATGTGTTCAGTTAAGCCAAGCATCCCTAGAACGTATTCAAGATCACACTCTCAAAGTAAGTGAGATATAGTATTGGAGTTAAATGCTGTTAGGTAACTTAACTAACTTGAATTTCTCGAATACTACAGGTAGGCTAGATGAAGCCCAATCTGGATCACTTGATGTTAGCCACATGATCTTGTGGTTTTTAATTTGCTTTTTTTTTTAAAAAAAAAAAGAAACAATTCAGTACTGTACTTGTTCTGATTGGTGCTACTTGAATGGTGTTTTCATATGTCATAAACAATTTTGCAGCTCATGACTGTGTGTTGTTAACTTGATGGAAAGACGCTTTAGATAGGAATTTGTCATATGTCAAAACTGAACATACTATGCCGGATTTATCTGTTGCGATTGTTTCTGAGAAAAAGGAAGCCATTAGGTAGTGGTGTGTGTCTCACACGTAGCATTCACACATTCTGGACCTCCTGTAAAGTTTTCTTGTATTGCTTAAGTTGAAGATTTTACTTGCTGCACTCCCCCCAAAAGAATGAACTGATATAAAACAGAAGGCAGTAACCAAAGTCAATGGGATGTGCCATGCTTTTGTTAATCATATTCATTTGCAATAGCTTTCGCCACTCCAGCTGCTTTTCTTATAAATACTTCTAATTGGTGTTGAATCTTCTCTCTCTTTCATATTGCATCTTGATTCTTTTAAGTGTTTTCATAAAACTGCTGTTATTGCCAATGAATTTATGCTTTTTGTTAATCCTTCAGAATGCATGATATCTAGCTTTCAAATAGCTAGATCCTTAAATATGTGAGATTGTGATATGCTCAACTTGATTCTCCACCTGTGAAAATGGGCATGTCTACTAATGGGAAAAAATGTCAGGGCAAAATTTTTATAACCTGACATGTTGAATTCCAACTGCTTCTTGCGGAAAACTTGCCTTAGGTGGTAGTAATGATGAATTGCATGAGAATGGAACATATTCAATCATCAAACTAGGGACATTGGAATTGAGATTTTAGTGAAATTATCTGTAGTTTGTCACTGGAAATGAATAGTTATTAAATTGAGGCATTTGGAGTCAAGAAAAGAATATTTTCTTCTAAAGTACTTTAACTACTGTCTTGTTATTTTGTGTTCTGGTAATTAAGTTCTTGGGTTCATGATTCCGTCTAAGGTTGAACTCCAACATTAGCTGATGTATTCTTGGCTGTGCTGAGCTCGCAGTTAGTGTGGGTCCCCCCCCCCTTTTTCAAAATGGATCAATGTGAACTCTTATTTTACTATATTTGCATGAGTCTGTGTATTTTACTGCTTTTGAGGGTTGAAAATATTGATGACTTGATGCATTTTCTTCTGTTGGCATGAAGTACCAACAATTAATGAAAAGTTTGAGAAACCAGGAGTTGGGTGGTCTTGAGATAAATTGAAACTGTCAAGTTTTACTGGTAGGAAATTGGCATGCTTCCAATTTTTTCTTCTGATGCAAGCATCATCTAAAACAGATATTTCTGCCATGTACTAGCTTCTGGAAAATGTGGATCTCATTTTTAACTGGATCTCAATTTTCATTAGAGGTTCATATGAATCATTTTTCATCTGAGTGCTGTATGGCAGAAAATTTTTCAAGCTTGCCTTTCCTAGTTTCCTGCAGCTTTTGTATAGTTCTGCTCGATCATTGCTCTTATGAGGCAAGGAACATTTATTTACTGGTTTATTTCTTCTTGATTTCTGTTGCAGATTTGGTTACCATAGTAGAGCGAATGGCTACTGTAAAGCACAAGATACTGGTTTTATCTGGCAAGGGTGGTGTGGGCAAGAGTACATTCTCAGCTCAACTTTCTTATTCACTAGCAGCTATGGATTTTCAAGTGGGTCTACTTGATATAGATATTTGTGGACCAAGCATCCCAAAGATGCTTGGCCTTGAAGGACAAGAGATTCACCAAAGTAATCTTGGATGGTCTCCTGTTTATGTTGAGTCTAACCTTGGGGTCATGTCAATTGGATTTATGCTTCCCAACCCAGATGAGGCCGTCATATGGAGAGGTCCCCGCAAGAATGGCCTAATCAAGCAGTTCTTAAAGGACGTTTATTGGGGGGAGCTTGATTTTCTTGTGATTGATGCTCCACCTGGAACCTCGGATGAGCACATCTCAATTGTTCAATTTCTTCAAGCGACTGGAATAGATGGTGCTATTGTAGTCACTACTCCACAACAGGTATCTCTAATAGACGTCAGAAA
>NW_020862954.1:0-36199 GCF_003713205.1 Coffea eugenioides
TCACTTGCTCTATTATTTAGACTAACTTATCAATAAAAGCAATTAAAATCACAATACTAAATATCTCACTAAATCAACTAAATAACTTGCAAGTAAACAATAGAGAATTGTCACTAAACACTTGAATCTAGGAAAATAGAGTCCACTTATGGCATTAAAGATACAAATAAATAGATTTACCTCTTATTACTACTCTTGTTTAACTAGAGATTTATTTATATATTTACCAAAAATCATTCTCATGATGTAGTGGTTTGGAATAGTCTAGTTTTTCCTATTCTTATAGTGAATCACTTGATCTACTCTTTATTCTTCATGAAATACAAAGATAATCCACTTAAGTGTACCTCTATTCTCATGAGTCTATCCTTAAACTCTATTTATGTTGGTCCATCATTATTATCAATTTTCATTGAATAATAACAACTAAAGACTTGCTATTGGTGATCAAGCAACAACAAATGATAAGCATATATAAATGAACTAGTTAATACAAGAGGTAGTAAGTGTAAATCATATTCAACTCATATCAAATAGTTATAAGTTTCATCTACTTCCTAGATCTAGAAATTTAGCTACGCATATGATATATAACTAGAAAGTGCATAGTTTCATTGTATAAACACATATTGAATCACAAGTAAAAAAGATAGATAAAGAAAGCTTAGCCAAGATGATGAACAAGTACCCAATGATCTTCTATTTCTTCAGCAAAAGCGAGTTGTACAATGAAATCTCCAATTGTTCTCACAAGTTCTTGTTAGAAAGAACAAGAAAAGACTAACACTAAACTCTAGAGCTAAAATCTGATGTAAACTCTTCCTAATGACTAAGTTCTCTCTTGTCTAATAATTCTAACATATATAATGTTAAGAGAGTCAAAAAATGTCTAATGACAAGACATAAAGTTTCCATTCCACTCCTCTACGATTTCTTGAGCAAGTGCAACAAAAATTCTTGTCTAGAACTGAGCTAAAAAGTAGTGTGAAAACAGAGCAAGTGGCAAAAATTTTGGCACAATACGCGACCTCAGCTCGCGTATTCAAGGGTCGCATTTTCTCTTTTGCTGCGTTTTCTTGCTTCTTTTCTGCTTTCAACTCATCTCTGATACTTCATACAAGATGTTCATGTTGTTGTTCATGCATTGCTCCAAGAATAATTGCCTTGAATAACCAATTTTCTTTCCAAATTATTGTTGAATCGAGCTCTAATGAAGTTGAAATTGTATCCGACTTGATTCAACGTTTGATAACTCTTCTCAATTCTCACAAATATAACTAACATTTGCATCTTAAGTTGCTCAAATGAAATTCACAAAATTTAGAAGCTTAAGAAGCAAATTACATCTTAAATCATCCTAATTTGTACAAAAAATACACACAAAATAATACTTAAAAATGCTAATAATAAACACTTAACAACCACTAATGGGGATAACTGGTGTTCCATGCACAGCTGGAGACCACGCAATAGCAAAAGCCCCTTTGGCCATCAATACATCATAGTTCCCAAACTTCTTATAAAACGCAAAAACCAACTTCCTCGCATGATCCCTTACCATCCCACCACCACAAGCCTTCACGATAATGACACTTGCATCAGTGTTAAGCTTGAGTATCCCCAAAAGCGGCCTTTGCCAGCAAATCACCAAACACCGGACTTGTGCCACCCTATGACCAGCATATATTGTGAGGTGACAATCCAAATCACCACAAAAAGGATACCTTCTAAACTTTCTAGCAAGCCTTATTTGTTGTAAAAAGTTCTCAACCTGTAAATAACCCCTTGACTAGCAAAACGCACTCCTCGAAACCTGGAGTCATTTCTAGCTTTTCACAAGAACCAAGAAATTAAAACCGACAACACCATTCTAATATGAGCAAACGAATGGCCAGATATTGAAAAGTACCATGCCTGAAACATTGAGATAACATTAGCAAATCGTAATTTCAACAACCCATATTGCCTACCGAAATGTGTCGGCACTTGCCTTGCTACCGAACCCGAGACAAAAACATGATACTGGTCCTCTACTTCCAATTGACAACAATTGCACCGAGAAACCAAAGGATAGCCTCTTCGCTGCAAACTACCATATACGGAGACAAAGTTACACAACAATCTCCACCCAAAAAAGTAAATTTTAAATGGCAGCAACTTACATCAAGTCATGCGATCCAAAACTAAGAGGTTTCACCTTGATCTAAGCTCTTCCCAAGTAGAACAGATCGAGAACTGACCTGAAGATGGGGGGAGCTAGACCATATGAACGTCCTCGTCTGCTTTCAACTGCAATTGCGAGATGGATTGAACTAAATTAATAGGTAAAAGTCGTTGAAGTCTCTGCACATCCCAGCCTTGCTCCATATAAAACTCCGCAAGAAAATAATGCAGAGGGTTATCAACTCCCATCATAGATGCCAAAGGCTCATGGAAACACCAACGATCATACCAAAAATCCACCATACCTCTACCTAAACACCACCAAATCTTTGATTTAGCAAAGTCACAGATACCTTGCAACCTATGCCATTTGGGTGATGGCCGAGCCACTTGAACCCTAAGGGGTGCATGTGTTTAACATATTTAGTATGCATAAATGAAGCCCAAATGGAATTATTTAAGCGTAACCTCCACCAGAGCTTTGTTAGAAAAGGCATCCATCATGTCTTCAAATCTACGAAAACCTAAACCACCTTCCATTACTGGAAAGCATAACTTCTCCCATGCTGCCCAATGAACTCTTTTATAGTCAACCGAGTGATCCCAAAGAAAAACATTATACAATCTACCCAATGACCTAATGCCCGCTTTAGGAGGATATAGCACTTGTAGCAAATACATGGGCAACGAAGACAAAGCATGACATATCAGAACAATTTTACCACCACCAGACAACATTTTAGAACTCCAGTGTTGCAAACACTTTCGAATCTTGGCTAGCACCACATCAAACAAGATAGTGCTTAAACGGCTTGAAAAGATCGAGGCATCTAAATAAACAAAGGGAAGTAGTTGACGTTGAAAGGCAAGAAGATTTGTTACCATCGACACCTATTCGTCAGATGCTCTGGAGGAAATGAAAAATGAACTCTTGTTAGCATTTACCCTTTGGCCCGAGAAAACCTGGTAATCATCCAAAATTTTTTTTTAAATGTTTAAACAATCCTCTGTTCAAAGATTATAGTATCGTCAGCGAAAGCAAGGTATGGCACCCGATCACCAGCCGAAACATAAAAGTGCCTGTCATTTTGCAAGAACATATTAGATAGCCCTCGTCCGATAAATTTTGCCACCAGTAAGAACAAACATGGCGATAGAGGATCACCTTGCTGAACTCCCCTTGAAAACTTAAAAAACTAGCCGACTCCCTATTAACCAACACCAAAACCAATTATTCGAAAATGCCCTAAAACATAAATCGACCACTGCCTCCTGAAAACCAAACCTTCACAACATAAAAATTAGAAAACTCCATTCCACCCTATCGTACGCTTTGGCCATGTCTAACTTAAAAATCACATTAGGGTGCTTTAACCATGTATCTAAATCTAGCACGAGTTCTTGAGATAACAAAATATTATCAATTATACCCCTGCCAGGAATGAAACCGGTTTGCCAAGGTGATATAAGAACTGATAAGAGAGGATTTAAATGATTAGCCAATAATTTGGAAATAATCTTGGAGCTAACATTGTACAGACTAATTGGTCGGAACTCACTCCATTGCGTAGCACCCACAACCTTTGGTACGAGAATGATCAGCATACTGTTAAACCCCCGTCTTAAAAAAATCATGAACTGCTTCTCATAAATCATCATTCACAATTTCCCAAAACTTGTGATAAAAACCTGCCCCAAAACCATCAGGACCCAGGGCACTATCACGTGAAATAGAAAAAACCACTTCTTTAAGTTCATCAAGTGTTGAAAGCATCAATAATTTTTCATTATCCTCCCCTTGAAGTTGTGGCAATTGGAACGAGACCATTGGCTAACATCGATCCTCTCTATCTGAAGTAAATAACTTAGCAAAGAAATCCACTGCCGAATGCTTAATATCATCCAAATCTTCAATCCATGCCCCCGAGTCCTGTTTAATCCTTGCAACAAAATTTATGCTTCTCCTTTGGCGAACAACAAAATGAAAGAAAGCGATATTCACATCCCCCACTTGAATCCATTTAATAGCCGACTTTTGTCATCAATACTCACATTCTACAGATAGAGCCCTCGCATGCTCTACCCTTACTTCCCCTAACTTAGTCCGTGACACTTCATCTCTCTTATTATCATACTCCCTTCCACATGCCTTCAAAGCCTTCTCAGCCTGTTGAACATGAGAATATTACCTACAGAGTCTTTGTTCCAATATCGTAAACCCCGTTTGACATTCATAAGCTTGCGAAAAAATTTCTCCATTCCTACTATAGACACAGATTTATCCCATTTCTCTTGAACTACGTGCATAAGCCCAGGCTTGGAGTGCCAAAAATTCATATATTTAAAGGAGAAAGGATGCCTAACAAAGGCACCACACTTGATCAACAAAGGCGCATGATCTGAATGACCACGAGTCCAATGTGAAACATGAGCTGCCTCATACGCTGATGCCCATGCATTATTCATAACAGCCCGATCCAGCCGTTGCCAAACCATTCCATTCGTCCATGAAAATGGCTAACCATCAAAAGGAACATCCGAAAGAGGGCAATTGAATTATGCTGAGTTAAACTCTGTCATATTCTGTCCATTTGCAGGAGCTCCCCCAACCATTCACCCACCGAAGAAATAACATTAAAAACTCCCGTGACTAGCCATGGTTCATCCAGATCTGATCTAATACCGTCCATGGCCAACCATAAGCACCTCCTTCCGACTCGAGTACACTTTGCATAAACCGCTAAAAAAAGAACTGACCTTCCAGACATGAAAGTCAATTTAAGATGCACCATTTGTTCCCCATGCTCTTGAGAAGCTAAAGAAAAAAGATCCTTCCAAAAAACCCAAATTTTCCCATCCAAATAGGATGTGCCTTATCAAAGCGCAGGAATAAATCGAATAGAAGGCAAAACATCGATTGAAGACATCAGCTTAAGCAAGACCAATAAGCTAATAGAATTTTTGAAACACATATCCCGCAAGTGGCACTGGGAATCTTATTTAGAAACTCCCCTAATATTCCAAACAATTGCATTAAATGGATTTATCATGGTTAAACAATGAGGACTTAACTTGATAAAGAAAGGCCAATAATTTCTTGTTGTAAATAGGAAGGCGGCTAGCTTTTGGTTTATCCAATCTGTTCAATAACTCAACATCCTTGGCATCAATGACAGCTCTTTGCAGGCAATCTTGCTCCAGTAACCCTATCTTCTGTTCAATCTACTGTTTAAAAATGACAAGGTCTTGCATTGACATCCCCAGATCATGAGTGACACCAAGAGAGCTCTTTCTGGGTTTTCGAGCTCGCGAAGAACATCTAAGAGAAACTGAAAAGCCACGTTGTCTACTGCTAGCTGTATGTTTTCCTCAATTAAGGTTTGTAATATTGCAAATGAATTTGATAACTCTACCATGCATTTATATGAGTCATCATCATCGTCCGCTTCAAACTCTAGTTCAGTGAATTCCCTCTCCACCAAGTTAACCGAATGAACCAAACTTGACGATTCCCTATCTCTACAGCTTACTCCTACCCGATCCTTGTAGCAAGAAGGTTCTACTCCAACCTCCGTTCCAGCCTAGAGCAACAAAACTACTGATCCTTTATCGCTCTGCTTCTGTATCACCCCCACAACCGATGTTATAGAGGTAGCACAGCAATATCTTGATTCAAGGCCGCCGAAACCCAGTGGTCTCGACTCTTCAACCTGCAACTAAGTTCCCTCCACCAAAATCTCTTTGCCCTTATCTATCTCATACGTCTCCTGATCCATTAAAGCATCGTTGGCAACAATAACTATCTATTCCCTATTATCTTGTGTCCCTATTCACTAATCTAACTTCTTGGTCTTCGCTAATATCCTTGGATGACAAAATTTTGCTTGATCCTTCAGAGTTTTTTGGCACATAAATCAAATGATGAGCTCTCTTAGCTAGCAAAATCCCCTTTGCTGGCCGTAAGTTAGGATTTTTTGTAAAGTACACATCCTCAACATGGCCAATTTTCTCACAAAAGTATACAAAACTCAGGCCAAAATTCATAGTCGATCTTTTGCCAAACCCTGATTCCCCTCCCCTATCCATACACGTCGAATAGGTTCTTTGGAAACATCGAGTTTAATAAGAACTCTCGCCACTGATGGCCGATGAAAATCTCTTGTAGCCAAATCTACTTGCAATGGACGACCAATCAATGATCCAATTTTGTTCAAGTATTTCATGTTGAAAAAATGTAACGGTAACTCCAGGAACGAAACCCATATAGGGGCAATTGAAGATTCTTGATTCGACTTAAAATCTATCATCCATTTCGAAACTATCATAGGTGAATCCTTGACAAACCATGTTCGTCTCAGAAATAACCTTGTGTAATCCTCCTCCATCGCCGGACGAAGAACAACATGATAAGAGTCCAAAAGCCCCACTAGGCAAACACCCTTTAATTCCAACAAAACAATGAAACTCCAAATAACATCCATAGGTGGATGACTAAACGCAAACCTGCCTACCAGAACATTGTTTAAAGGTTCCGCCAGCTTCAATTCATCCTCACGAGAAATCAATAATGCCGGTTCGCCCTTATGTGACGCATACTAACCAACATTAGGTAAGGCGGATGACCTGTCACCAGAAGCAACACCACCTGCTAGCACCACCTCGAAGGACTTGACAATAGGTTGAGAAGCCGAACTGCCCGGATCAGGAGGCTAAAGGCCAGCCATGGCTGAGCTACAGCCCTAACAATCCAAGAAACCCTGGGTGAAGGTTGAAACCCTAGGTGACCAATTTTTCCTTTTTTTCCTTTTTGTCTATGTGTTGGATTATTTTATCTTCAAGTGAAAATGCCTGATGGGTAATTTTAAGTTGTTTAGAATGTTATTCAAGATGTGCTATGATGTTTTTAGAGTTTCATTGTTCGTGTTGAGGGCATTACAATTTTTGTTTTGGAAAAGTAAATTTAAATTTTGCTAGAGGATGAGCAAAAGCTAAATGTGGCGGAATATGATAAATTCATTATTTTCATACGTTTATGTCATGATTTGGTTAGCTTTTGTTGTGAATTTGTGAACTTATAAGTGTTTTTTCTATGGTTTATAGGAAAACCTGTTGGAATATTGATTTGGGAAGATGTGGAGCAAATCAAAGATATTTTGGGTGACAATTATCAGAGTTAATCATGGCAAGATAGTTAAATTTGAAAAAATCTCATCATGTGGTTACATCTTGACCAATAAAAAGGGCACCCATTTACCATCCAATTTGGGAAAGAAGTTTGGTGGAATTGAAGAGAGATTTTCTCTTTTGAATATGATCTCCTATTTTTTAGCCTTAGCTTATCATTAGGATAGTAGTTTTATGTTAAATAGGAGAGAAACAAAATATACAGGAGGCTATTCATTTTTTCCTTCATTTTCTTTTTCTCTACATTTTCCTTCGAAGATGAGTGGTTAGTTTTCTAGTTCAATTCAAGGGAACAACTTTCATTTCCGCCATCGATTTTGAGAAGTAGCATTCATTATTTGTTATTCATTAATATTCATATACTTGTTTATCATTTTGTTTACATTCTTATGTAATTTATTACCATTTCTTAATCGTTGAAGTGGTTTGACATTGCTTGCATGTTTTCAACTCCTTTCAATTCATAATTGTTGTTAGGGATTCAAATAAGAAGTGTTATTCCACTTAGAACAAAAATACAAATGTTAAATATCTAAAAAAAAGTAAAATAATTAACAATAAGAATATAATTATGCATAATTGTGGTGGGTTGAAATACAGATATCTCACTCTCTTTAAGGTGATTCAAGTCTCTACAGAAGAATTAACTCCAGTATAGCAGGATCTTCAAATTGTCACCCCAAGATACAACAAGCCATGCTTACACCGATTTTTCTTGCCAAACTATGAGATAGAAAATAATAGAAGTATAGGTAGTTTTTTCTCTTATGAATTGAAGCTCACAAGGCATAAGTTGTTGTAGTATTGCTTTTTCTATCTCAACTACACATACTATAGGTGAAGAAGGCTAGTCAAAAGCATAAGTAATCATTGCAGTATGCTACTAATATTGTCTATTTCTTGCCACACTCTTATATGTAGATGATAAAAGCTAGTCAAAAATCATAAGTTACAATAGTAATAATATGCTAGATAAATGTAGAAGTTATTAGCTAATCAATTTACATTCAAATTAGAATTGTAGATTACAAAATTTACTGTAATTAAAAACCTTTTATTTCTAATAAAAAGGTTAATTAATGAAATGCAATCAGTTGCCACTAACTCCACAAATGCCATTTTTTCTCTATTGTAACATATGCATTTAATTAAAGATTAAGTATTTTATGAAAATACTAAAACAATCCCAATCCCCCACCTATTTTAATAAAATAAAATAGTATATTATAATATTGTAAGAAAGGACTGCCATGCATAATCGCAATGCCTTAAATCTATATCCAGTGTTATAGCAATTTTCAATACTAGAGCTAGTAGTGAACTTCGATCTTGACCTATGACCGCTTTGTGAATATTGGATATCACATTATGCACACAATAGTCCAAGTGTTCTTATGAGCTTTTAGAACTGGCACTTTATGGCCTTGTACTCAATCCCAATTTTTTATGAGTTGTGAGAGCCCGAAATTTATTGTGTATTTCATGCTTTTGTTTTAGAATTGAAGGTGTTGTGTTTACTTGTTACTTGTTTCTTGTGATTAAATAACTTGGATGCACCCTATATTAGTGTTGGATCAACCTTTATAGAAATTAACATTAGAATAAGAAATTAGTAGGAACATAACATGGGAATATAGAAGTGAGGGGTAATTGTTAGAATAACTCTTGACAACTAACATATGTTTGACAAGTAAAGATAGACTTACCTTGCAATTTTACTATTTGTCACCTAACCAACTAATCTTTACCAACCTTGACCAAGACTAGAGTTATGTCTATCCAATTGAAGTTTCTTACATCCCTATTCCTCATTCTTTTTCTCTTGCTTTGGCCAGTTCTAGAGAGATGAGAGGTGAGAGATCTTTCTTCTTTATTTTTCCAACCAAGAGAGTAGGAAAAAGTTAAGGGAAAGCTGCAGGATTTTTTTCCTTGTCTTGTTCCAATTTCCCAACCGAGAGAAAGACATATTTCTCCATTGCCTCCATTTTTTACCAAGTCCAAGTAGCATGCAAATGTTGACCAAGCCAAATTTATTTCCTCTTGTTTCTTTTCTTTAGTTCAACCACCGAGAGAAAGAGAAAAAAAAAACAAACAAGACTAGTCTCTTGTTTTGTCCCATTTTAGCCGAGAGAGAGTTGAGAGGAAAAGCTTGTGTCCTGCTCCAACCTTCTAGCCGAGAGAAGATTGAGAGAAAACAAAGAAATTTCTCTTGTTTTGCTTCCATTTCAGCTAAGAGGAACCAGAGAGAGAAAATTGAAAGGAAGCTTGAGTCTTGCTTCCATTTCCAGCTTGTTTGATCGAGTAGAAGGACCAAAATGGGGGAGTTAACTTCTAGCTTGTTTTAAAGGTAACATGACTTGGAATTTCATTTTCTTTCACATGCTTTAGAGGGCTTTTGATGTATGTTTGGTTGAGGTTGGATTGAAGTAGAAACAGGTTGTAGAGACTTGCTTTATTGCTGGAAATTTTCCAGCTTGGATTGAACTAGGAATGACCTTTTGTTTTCTAGATTTTGGCTCTTGTTTTGCTGCAAATTGCTAGGGAATCCTTGAATCCCTTTTGATACATGAAGCTTGGTGTAAATATAGCATCCATGTGAGCTGGTGGCTGTTAAAAGGAAATTTCCAGATTTGACCAAGGGGGAAACGTGAGCTCAATTTACAGCCTTTTAGTGTGAATTTTTGAGGAGTTTCCACTAGGAAGTCATGCTATAAATGTTATATTTCTTGTTTAGTATGATATGTAGCATGTTTTCTTTGATCTTGGTAGCAAATTGCTAGCTTAGAGGTGAGATTGGCAGCAATAAAGTTGAAATAACTCTTGTGAAAGCTTGAAATTCGGGTGACGGTCACCTTTGGGCAGTTTTAGTAAAATGATCATAACTTAGTGTAGAAAAATCAAATTTGAGTACCTTTAAAACAAGTTAACTCCGCTAAGTGGTTCATTTTATATATGCACCAGATAATCAAATTTGACAATCATATGACTTGGTTGACTTAGTGGTTCATTTTATATATGCACCAGAAAATCGGCCGAGTTGACTGAAAAGTCTGCCCTGCACAAGGAAAAACTGGGATGTTGTAGTAACTTGTGGCTCAATTTGGACTAATTTATGAATGAATCTCCTTGAGGTGTCTTCTAAAGATTGTTAGCATTTCAAGTCCAGTTTTAAATGAGCCAAGTTGTATGAGTTTTTGACATTTATAACTCAAGTTATGATTTTCCCAAAGAAATAATGCTTGCTGGAATTTCAGCCTTGATTGCTAAACTTTCAAGATGATTTTAAGCTCAATTTGCTCAAAACACCCTATAAGACTTTAAACTACAAGTATGTGTTGAAAATGAACCAAAACCATGGACCTTAAGTGGTTTAAACTCCATTTATTTCACTGTTTTCATGGCTGGAATTCTACTCGAGGCTGACCGAAAGAGAGAGTGATTTTGTTTAGATTTGCACTTGGTTTTGTGTGGTGAAATCATCTTGTTAATGTCCTAAACACATAATTAGACATTAACCTTGGTATGGGTAGTGAATTGGAGTAGAAAATGAAAGGTTTTGAGAGGTGAAAACCTCACTTTTACATGTTTCATGTTCCAAACGATAAATTTCCAACTTAAGGAAAAAATTGATTTGAGCAAATCAATTTTAAACTCAACTTGGTGGATGAAAATGAGAAAAGTTTTGCACTATCATTTGCTTGAAGCATTGACCTAATGTATACATGATGTTTTCCCTTGAATTGAGCTAGAAATCATGTGATTTGGGGTGAGGTTTCTTAGTTGGAATTGGACGTAGTTCCATTTAAATGTTGTGGCTTGGAGTAGTGCATCTTATTGTACTTTAATCACTTGGTTCTAGGACTTGGAAGTGAGGCCGAAGTTGCTCCCGAACCGAACACTTAAGCTTTTTTGCCATGTGAGTGTTCCAACTGCAAGTCCCATGCTACTTGTTGCTCAAATATGATTTGTATATGACTTGTTACTTGAATTGACTTATTATTGCATAGGTGAGTGTGTACTTTATCGCACTCGACCTAACTTGACTGAAATCCTATTTTACTACTATAAGTGAATTGTTTACAAGTGAACTGATATTCATGCGCATGATTTGAAAGTAATGGCCTGGATCCTAAACCCAATTGGCTAGTTAATCGAGTCGAGTCGGCAAGGGTCTGGTCGATTAGATAACGAACCCTGGGTCTACTGTTTTGTCGAGTGGAGTGTTATCTCCTCGACTAATTGGTATGCTCGAGTATTATCACCTACTATTACTGTTAGAGTTCGGGCCCGGTAGGGGGTTATTCGGTGGACGGAAATTGGAGTTAAGTAGTGCTCTACTGGACTTGTTATAATTCCATCGTTGACGGAGTGTCAACAGATCCTGGATAAGTTGCGATGGAACTTGTTCTCGAGAGCAGACTATATCCTTGTCGTGAATGTGTATTTACTGTACATTGTTAAATGAGTTATTTGGATATTACTTGCTCCACGGAACACGTGATCATGCCAACATGTGAATGTTGTAATGCTTGACTGTTTGTTATTTTTTTGGAATCTCACTGGGCTTTTAGCTCATCCCTTTATTTATTTTCCTTAATAGGGTGCGAGACGAGAGAGAGAAGAATAGTACTAGTTTGTAATAGAAATTCTTAAACTTGTAATCGGGCGGCACTGTATTAGGGTACTAGTTTTCAAGTTCTCATCTTGTAGCTTGTACTTTGGTTCGTCTATTTGACCGATTTGTAGCATGTAAATGTTATTTTGAAGAATTTTAGTGTTATTGATTTGGTATCCAAAGACTAGCGAGTTCGAAAGTTGTGACCCTCATTTTAAGTAATTGCAAATCCTATTTATGCTTAGTGAAATGATTGAACTACTTGTATCTCATTTCGCTTAGCTGTATACCTATGTATGGATGTTTTGTGATGTTGGGTGGTTGTAATATTTATTGGGAAGTTTCGTGCTTACTTTGAACTTAATGTCATCTCTGAAGTTAATGTTAGTAAGTGAGTCCTGACGAGAGTTGAGCAGACGGTCCGCTAACCTCTAGGGTTCGCCCTAGAGGGAGGTGGGGTCGTCACATGAGTGCATAAGAGAATAAATCCCATTTCTCTTTAGGGTGGCCCCATCCTTAACACTCATATAGGTGAAATCCATCAAGCATGCTCCCTTAACTCAAACTCCCCAATCATAGGAGCTATAGATTTTATTAAGAGTAATATAGCTCAACCTTTCTTTAGTTACAGGATGTATGGATATATACTATAGGGATGGACTATAATTATCAAAAGTTGTGCATACCATTTTTTCAAATCACCATATAATTCATTTTTTCCTTTGAATTTAATTGTTGGGAGCTCCAATCATTAGGTTCAGTATCCTTACATGTGATTTATGATTTATGAACTTTAATCACATCCCTCTCATGGTCTATCATATCTTTGCCTCAAGTTTGAGTTATTCACTATTATCACAAAAGCATAAACAAAAATATGATCTCATTGGCATTCAAGTCAAATTATTTCATCAAATATCACAATAACGCAATGATTTTATGCAAATTTTTTGTGAGAATATTTCTCACATAATTGCCATACAGGCAATTATTTTCACTTCAAGTGAAGGCTCAATGTTTTTCGATTTGTTTTTATCCTAGAAGCCAATAGTCTCACTAGAAATCATCAATATGGATGACCGTTAGCTTACTATTAGTAGCTACTTTATTTCTCAATAATTCTCAACTTCATCTAGTAAGCCAGTAGTCTATAAATCTACTGAAACCATTCTTGCCATCTCTGTGGAATTTTGATAAAGCTTTTGTAAGAATATGAAATACTTACTTCAAGTGTCTTCAAATTATATTCACACTTTTGAGTGTGTATCTAACTGCACGAACTCAAAGAAAGGATTAAGAAATCCAAAAACATGATACTCAATATCATTTAACAAATTACAACTTCAAAATTCATACTCTCAAGTTGCAAAAATAACATGGTATCACATGAGATTTGCGTGTGTGTGTGTATTCAATATATATATTCACATCATTTGATTAAGTATCCTTAAGTAATTAATCTAATTTTTCGCATTAATTTTAGCAAAGAAATACCCCCACTATTTCTAATTTTTTTATTAATCTCATAAGAATCACCAAACATAGATTGAGGTCCATGAGTCATAACACGACTTTTATAAATTAGAAGTACATCAAATACCAAGATATCAGATGTCCACTAAGCTGATAGACTTTGAAAAATACACAATCTCTTTAAAATTAATGGAGGTTCACGCTTTTTTTTTCAATCTCAAACGAAAGAGCAACATTGGCGTTTGAGTGTGTCTAACAAATTTTTAAGTGCCTTCATCACTAGCCTGACAATTTTTAACTCATTATGACCTGCATTTTGAAGCTTTCACAGGTCTAGAAATATACCACTCAAACTAGATCAACATTGATAAGGTCATCAAAGCTTCCTAACTCTCTATCTTACATTATTTTGTTGATTTATCGTATGCAAGGTATTTCGAGTCAGAGAAAATACTAACTAGTTATGGTTCAAAAGCGTAAAGAATTATTAATTTATGCATGTGCTGCCATTATTATTTGACAATTAATCACATATGCACACAGTAATACAAACTTGACTCTCTAAAGTCAGATATGGTCATCGGCTTGTCAAACACCACGAGTAATAGCAAAATTCTTATAACGTGTATTAAAGAATTTATGGTGTTTCTTTGAAATTCAACTTGGCACAAGATATTGTACACCTTCTTATTGTATATGTAGTGAATGGAGTATACATCTATTAGAATTCATGAATTCAAGTAAACAATTCAATTGATCGTATCCATCATTTTGAGAAGGATGGAGTAAAATCTGTATACTAGCATAAACTAGAAGCATGAAATATGGACATCATGCAACTAGTATGAATTTCATGTATCAAATCAAGGGTTCCAATAACATGATCATATCACACAAACCAAATTTGTCCAAGTTAATTTGCTTGACGTGATTTGGACTTTCAAGTTATTAATTCCTAATTATCAATTCAATTAAACCCAAATACCTCAATTTTCTGCAAGTATACAGGTCAAATGAGTATAGTGATAATTATGGTCGATCCCACAAAGAAGATTATCAACTATCGGTGATTTTCGAACTCCTCTATTATTTAAACTATCACAAATAAAGCAAGTAAATCTACACTACGAACATACAATAAAAGTAGTAAAATTAACAAGAAAATATGCTTAAGGTTATGGAATTCCTATCTACTCATGCAAATGAAATAATAGGTTAAATGAATTCATTATCTTGACTAGTTATGGCATAATTGCCAAATAGACGTGATACACGCTTTCATCGATATACCAACCATACCTGTAACTACTTCACACCAACTAACGTAATATAAAACTAGTTATAGATTCATTAATTCTATGAAATTATATGAAATAAGCCACCAAAGTCAGAAAGATGTAACCCTACATTAGTGAGTTATCTCCCTATGTTTAACAATTCCATGAACTAGTGTTAGATCACAATGGTTATTGAAGAAATAACACCTTTAGATAATCACAACTAATGATACCAAGTTAATTATGATTGTAACAATGAAAGTGTAAAATAACATGCTTAAGAAATAAGGTCAAACAACCATGAAAACTTGACTTAATAATCATAGAAGTTCATCCATTCCCTTGGTTTACAATCTAGCAAGACATAAAGGAAACACAAACATGAACTAAGCCTGTATTTTCACTAAACATGAAAATCAATACAAGAAATAAAGTGTAGACACCAAATTATGAATAATTTTATGTGGCATCTATTTCATGATTTTCATTTTAGATTGCTTGCATTCGTTGTTTACTTTTAGTTTTAATTTTAGTTTTAGCTTTTAAGTTTAAAATTAGCGTAGAGTTTTTAGAAAAAAAGAAGAAAAGGAAAACATCAAAAATATGTTGTAGTCATTTTGTTTTTATTCAATGCTTTCTTGAAAAGAAAAATTCAAAAAAAGAGGAAAGGAAAGAAAAATCATAAAAAAAGAAAAGGGAAATTTGTTCACAAAAATATTTTTATTTCTTTAAATTCAACCCTTTTGCATTTTAGTTATTTTTATTAAGTTATTTTGAAAAAGGAAAAAAAAGAAAAGGAAAAAATAAAAAATGAAAGCGAAAAGTAGGAAATAGCAGTTTTGCCGCTTTTTATTTTTAGTTTATTCATTTTCACTTGACAATTAATTAAATTACTGTTTTTTACTTTATTTTACCATTTCATCTTTTAATTTGGAAAAAACAAGAGAAAAAGAAAAGAATAATTAGCGTTAGCATTTCATTTTAATTTAGCTTTTATTTATTAGTTTTCTTTTATTATTATGTATTTTGTTAATTAGTTATCAATGTTAATCAATTAAAACTATTAAAAAAAAAAAAAAAAAAAAAAGAGCAGCGGGCATGCAAGCTGCATATTTTGGCAGCTTGCAAGGACGGTCATGTGCCCATCGGATGGCCAAGAAAGGGGCTTTGAGAGGAGCATGATTGCTGACCATTAAACACAGGGTTTTGGGGGTGGTTAGCTCATATAAATAGAACCAAAGACATCAGCCGCAAAGGGAGCTTCATAGTTGGGAGAGTTAACGGCTAACAAAAACAGAGAGGAAATAGAGTAAGAGTGACGGGGAGGGAGGTGAACGGCAAAGAGAAAACAACAAAAGAGGGAGGTGGACGGAAAAAAGAGAGAAAGGTTGACGGTGGAAGAAGAGGGGGTAGAGAGGGACGGCGATAGAAAGCAAAAGCTACGGGAAGCTTATGGAGTTGGTGACTGTGAGGGTTTAGAAACAAAGAAAAACCAAAGGAAGAAGAGGAAGAGAAATCTGGGGGCTTCATCGTGGAGAGGGGCTGACGGGGAGGAAAGTAAAAACAGCAAAAGAAAAGCTAGGAGCTACGGCTGAGTGGAGAGCTGGGGGCGGCGAACCGAAAACCAGAAAAAGAAGAAGAAATTTTCTGCAAAATTTTCGGCAGAATGGGCTGATTTTCGGCACACCTTGCGGCATGATTATTTCCTGTCTGGTTGTGCAATCCGATTGGATTTTTGTTTCTGCACCAAGTGGGGAGTAAGGGGAGGATTTCTTGTTCAGAAATTGTTCACAAATAACAATGGGAAGATCGTCAAATCTGACCACCAAGGAGCTGCTCTGCCTCCACTGCACAGAACGAAAACGCAGCAGAAACTCTTGTTTTGGCCCAGCAATTCAGGTGATCGTTTCTGAGCCTCTTCCATACTCGTTTACATCCCTTATTGTTTATAGACGGAAACAATTTCTTTTAGCTGAAACTTTCATGAAATTTCAGAAAATCTTGCTTGAGCTTTTCCTTTTCCTTTGAATAAATCGTTTTTTTGGATTGCTGGAGTCGTGGTTTGCTTAACAATGCTTGACTTGTTTGCTATTCGACTGAGATGTCGCGTGTACATTGTGAAGCTTAGAGCTAAAGGCCATCAGTGTCTTGCATCTTGTTTAGCCAAAAAGTTTTCCATGTGAACTTGAGTCGCGGCTGCCAAAGTGGCAGCAGGCGCACTTTTGGTTGCTGATTTTTTATATAGAGCCAATGATCCTAGTTTTCATTTGTTTTGATTTGAGCGGAGATGGATCGAAGATTTTGCATATACTTTGTTTGCCAAAGGCTCGTGAATGAAGTTTGCGAATGAAAATCTGCAGAGAGAGTTCTTGCTGCATTTTTTCCCTTTCTTTTGCTGTTTAGTTCTTGTCGCCCCTGATGGGTATCTCGAATGTTTGGCTGCATCCCTACGACGAGTTCATGTGCATTGGAGTTAGTTTTGATAACTGGAATCCGGCTGACTGGCGAGCTTTTGGCATGATTTAATGTAGAAAGCCGCAGCTGGAATATTGTAAAAGAAAAACCCTGCGGCATTTTTTCCTTTCTTTCTATTGCTGTTTTGCTGTTTAGTTTTACCTCTGGTGGTCAGTTTCATTTATTGTTTTAATCCTGCAATAAGAGTTGCTGTCTTACTCCTGCAATGATGAAATGGTTATGCTTAGATGAAATGTTTTTGATCAATGCTTGGAAATGGAAATGAGAAATGCAGCAAGCTTGCACTTTTCCGTTTGCAGAAATCTTCTTGAGTTTGCATGAAAGGTTGCTGGAATTTACATTATCCCATCATAATTTGTTGGCTTGTGGAATTCTGTGTTAGTTTTTAGTTTAATGCCGATGGCTTTGATTGATTGGTGAGATGTTAGCTGCATATTAGGATTGTATTTGAGAAGTTTAGCATGTTGCAGATGAAAGGAACCAGAAAAACAAAGAGATTTACGTAGCATGCATGAAAGCTTTCTGAAATATTACACTTTGACCCCCTAAGTCTCTCCTAATGCCACTATGACCCAATTAATTAAAGAATTTCATCAAATTGGTCCTTGATAATTTTAATTTGTGCAACTTCATTGTTTGTTTTGCTTCAATTAACTACCATGCTCTGTCAATTGCACTTAAGTTATGACTTTAGGGACTTTATGACTAAGTGAGCCTTGTTTTGCCCATTTCTTCTAATTTTTTAAATAAAGTGGTGCCTTGACCTTTTTATTATTTTGGAGGGTAATTGAATAATTTCACTTCATTGGGGCGTCAATTCAAGGGAGGTACACTCTATCCTTCATTTGCGCTTCATTTGACCCTACGTGCTCCTACGTGTTATGTGAATATGCATGTCTACTTCGCTTTCCTTACCTCCTTGCATGCGTTTACTTGCTTTTTACTTTTATTTAAGTTTTATGGGGTATGTGTACACCTCTTGGCTTGTAATAGATAGGGCTCGGAGAGCCTCTAGTCCATTTCCCCTTTCCCTTTATGCTTTTATGGGGTATGTGTACACCTCTTGGCTTGTAATAGATAGGGCTCGGAGAGCATCTGGTCCATTTTCCCCTTCCCCTTGTTTGCTTGTTTTTGTTGCTACATGTTTAATTGCTTTGATAGGGCCTCGCATCTAGTCGAGCATGCTAAATGTTATGTGCTATGTGTTTATACGTGTTTGGCATGTCTACTCGCTTTCTATAGCATGAATGAATGTGATGGATGAATGTACGTCACCACACTAGTCCAATGCTAGTTGTGGCTCATTAGGTATTTCCCCTCGTTAGCACATCATTTGCTTGTTCACCACATATCACGCATTTTTCTTAGCTTTATCATTTGGCATGCTCCTCGAGCCCCTTTTCCCTCATTTTAGGATTTTTGCATCTCATGCTAGTTAGGGTACATTTGCCTGAAGAGTCCCCTTAAATATGGGATATAGACGAGTGTGGCTTTTTCTAAGCCTTAGCACGCTTGTATTCCCTCTATCAAAGGGCAAATTGAGTCACGATTTAGGTCTCCCCGTACCCATCTTGCTTGCATTCCCTAGGCTCATGCATTCTCAATCCACTCTATCATCACACTTTCACTTTTGTCTCATTTGCACACATGCACCTTTTTATCACTTTCACCTGCACACGAACACTCTTTTATCTCCACTTGCACACGAACACTTTTTTATCTTCACTTGCACACGAGCATTTTTATCTTCACTCGCACACGAGTACTTTCATCTACATTCGCACACCTTCACTTATATCTTATTACTTTTATCATTTTTCTCATTTCACACAAACTCACACTTTCACATGGCATGCATTCCACTCACTTTTTACGTCATTTAGGTTTAGGTGTGACCTCTCCAAAAGGATCATTATTGGGTTTCACAATTAATGTGATTGGCACCACTCAACCTTTGAAGAGAAATTTCCCCCAATCCCCCTAGGTCTAGGTTTTTGCATTCATATAGACATATCCAATACGCGATACATACCTTGGGTAGAAAAATTAGGAAAAATTGGTTTGAGTCGCGCAACTAGCCTTGGCTAGGTCAAAGGGGTGCCTTGGATTCTATCCTTGCCTTCCCCTTTGTCAAACGTGACCCCCGAACCTTTTTCTTTGGCTTACGTGGACTAGGAGTCGTTTTAAAAAGGGTTTTACTACTTTGTCTTTAAAAACACTTTTTGGGTGACTTGGTACACCCCAAATCTATACCAAGTGGCGACTCCGTTTTCATATCTAAAAAACCCTTTTTAAAATTTCATTTGGCCAAATCGTCGCTTTCCAAAGTCCCATGGCCTTTTTACTTTTCATTTTGCACACGTTCACACCACACTTCGCACACACATCACTCACATCACACATACTCATTCGAAAAATGGGGCGCGACAGTTGGCGACTCCACTGGAGATTTCCTAAGTGGGTCCAAGCATTTGATTTGACCATTCTTTTCCCTTTTCTACCCTTTTTATGCATAGCATTTGGATATTAGGGTTGCATTTTTCTATTTTTAGGACTTTTGGCCTTGCACGCGTATCAAACTACTCCCTCACTCACGTATGTATGATTGGTTGTTTGGATGTATATTTTACTTGTTTTATCTCGCGCTTGCATTGCATTTGGGTGGGGGGACATATCCTAGAGCCTCGCGTTGGTTCTTGATCCCTCCCCTCCAAACGAGCACTAGCATACGTGCATACGCTTTAATTTTTCACCCTCCTTTATTTTTCTTTTAGTGGCTTGTCACGCCACTCCACCCTATTAGGATTTTAGGCGACTCACTTGGACGTGTGACCGCGACACGACGTGTGCGTAGCACGATCCGAGGGGTCACTCAATCTTCCGCTTTAAGCTTTGGGTTGATAGCCTTTAGCTTTTAGTCGAAGATTGAGGATTTTTGATAGATTCACTCAGACATGTGGCCGTGACACGACGTGTGCGTAGCAATGTCTGGGGAATCGCTTGAGCCACCGACAAAGAACCTTGGGATTGATGACCCTTGGTTTCTAAGTCTGAAGGCTCGGGGACCTGAGCTCATCGAGTCTAGATGCATTAGTGAACCCCAACCTCATGCATCCATGATAGCTTGCCTAGGGCAGAGTCGGCCTTATCCTAAGCTAGGGACACTATTCACGAGGGGAGGGGTCCAACCCCTTTCTCCTTTTTATTGCTTTATTTCTTTGTATTTATTTCGTTATGACAATGTGTTATGTGCATTTATCTGGCTGAGCTAACTTTTCTTGGTTTTATGTCCCCATTGCATTCACAAACTCTAGCAAATAAGAGGTCTGGTACGACCTCCTTTTAGAACCTACCCTTATAGATAGGTTATTGCACGTTTAAATATTTTGGTGTGTTGCATTCATAGATTAGTAATTGCATATCATTCTAGGCCTACCTTGGCGTATAAAAGGTCCTTTTAGATCATGATTTCATTTCAAAATGCATGTTTTACTGCTTTAATAAAATGGCATCATGCATAAACCCTAGAAAGGGAATGCCATTTAGGGGATCCCGTGTTAGGAATAAACCACCCCATGTCTCGGATATATAATCCAAATGAGACTTGCACGTTTACCTTTCTCGTACCATCCGAAGGGGTAGTGCACAAGGTAAGGTAAAGATCCGATCATTTTCATGAAGTAATTTTTGGAATATGAGCATCTAATAATCACTTTTTGGCCATTTTCTCAAAATTGGTAAAATTCCCTTGCGTAAAAGGACATTAATTCGAAGAAAATTCACAAATGATTCCTCATTGTTGAGACGATAAATATAGAGGCCAAATTTTGATTTTAGAAGCTCATAGACCGAGGCATTGTAATGATTTCTTGAAACCACCCAGTGGGGCGAATAATTCAATCGATTTTTGAACAAATCATCCATCTTATCCAATCCATTTTTTTCCAATTCATTCAATTTTAGTTCAATCTAATCATTTTTGAATAAATTCATTTTCATCCAATCCATTTGACCAATGTACCCTTTTTAGGGTCATCCGGTCGATTTTTGAATAAATTATCATTTCAATTGACCCAATTACCCTTTTTAGGGTCTTTTGACCAATTTACCCTTTTTAGGGTCATTCCGTCGATTTTGAATAAATTATCAAATCATTTGACCAATGTACCCTTTTTAGGGTCATCCGGTCGATTTTTGAATAAATTATCAATTCAATTGACCCAATTACCCTTTTTAGGGTCTTTTGACCAATTTACCCTTTTTAGGGTCATTCGGTCGATTTTGAATAAATTATCAAATCATTTGACCAATTTACCCTTTTTAGGGTCATTCGGTCGATTTTGAATAAATTATCAAATCATTTGACCAATTTACCCTTTTTAGGGTCATCCGGTCGTTTTTGAATAAATCGTCAAGTCATTTGATCAATGTACCCTTTTTAGGGTCATCCGGTCGTTTTTGAACAAATCGTCAAGTCATTTGATCAATTTACCCTTTTTTAGGGTCATTTGACCAATTTACCCTTTTTAGGGTCATTTGACCAATTTACCGGTCAATTTTGAATAAATCGTCAATTCATTTGACTAATTTACCCTTTTTAGGGTCATTCGGCTGATTTTTGAATCAATCATTCATTTGGCCAATTTACCCATTTTTAGGGCAACCGAGCCGATTTTTGAATAGATCAAGTTTCGTTCAATCTATTTGATCAATTTACCCTTTTTTAGGGTGCTCTGATTAATTTTGAAATTTCTTTGAATGCATTTGACCTGTTTCCCTTTTAGGGTAATCCGGTCGATTTTTAATAAATTATCAATTTCATTTGACCAATCAGGGTTTCAAGGTCGAATTTCAAAATGAAAAACCTAGTCGATTTTTGAGAAAACCATCCATTATATCCAACTATTTAATCAGTTGGGTTTTTGACTCATGCTTCACTGAGGAAATTTGTCAATGAATTCCAATCTCTTCGATAGGAGTTCGTCAAGGTCAAACTCATGCGTTTTGCAAATCAAAGGTGATCAACCTATTCGGACGTTGTCCTCATTTTGACAAATCTTTCGTCACTTCAATGGCCAAATTTTTCAAATTATTTTTCACTCCATAAGCTGATTGGATCCGTCAGGTATGGTATAGTGCTTACCCTAGAGGATTGCATTTTCATGCTAGGCCTACCCTTGGCACAAAAAGGGTTCCCCCATAGGACATGCATACCGATTTTTTTATTCTTACTTACTAACTCTGGGTATTTTTCTTTTTGTTTTCCCCTCCCCCTGCATTCATAAAAATATTTCAATAAGGTGAAAATATCTTGTCATATCTAATAACAATGTTAATCTGATAAGGTTTGAAAATTACAAGTATTACTTGATTCTTGGGCAAGTCTTACAATGTGAATTTGAAGATTCATTTGAAAGCGCTCGTGCAAAGCATCTAAGGGATTTCATTGGAAAAGGGGACATTAAGAGAGAAAATGTGTATACATGTGCAAAGAAGTTTTGTAGAATTTTTCTCGTATGTATTGCTTTTAAATTTTTCAAACATTGGCAATAATGAAGCTTTTGTTCAGCCAATTATTTGTTTTGTATAATACTCGTGTACATTTCATTCTTTATTAAGCTCATTAAGAGATTTCATGATGAATTGTAAGAAATAAAACTGAATTGAGAGTTTTTCAACCTCCAGCCTGAAAATTCGCAAGTGTATGCTTTCTAAAATCCTTACGTACACTTGGTTGGTGATTCGAGCTATACAATAAGAGTGCACAGAAAGGAAAAGGGTGGGCGATCACTCAAAAGGCCCAAGATACCTTTTCTCCCTCATTTAACCCCAAAATAAAATCAGTCACATTGATTGATGAATTGCAAATTGGGACAATCTTTGCTTGGAAAAATCCCCATTGGTTTAACCGGATTCAATTCACATCTAAGTGAAAGCAAAAATGTGCATTATTCTTGTTTGTTTTGAAAATTTGGAATGATACTTTGAGCATTTGTTTCACTATCTATACAGATTTTTATCACTTGCTCTCCCATTTGAGCCTATGAAAAGAATAATTTCGTTTCAGATAAGAGCCCTAATGATCACTACCCTATATTGGAAAATTTTCAAATATCAAATAGGGGAATGGATTTTCAATAACCGTTTCGTTACTTTGGTTGTCATGAGGTGTAAGAATGATGCTTTGGCCGTCGTTTCTACAACCTAAACACTGATCACCCCTTGCATCCCCATTTTGAGCTAAAATTGGTGGTTCTTTTCTAATGCACTCATGGTCGTACCCCACATTGGGGAGGGAGATTGGAGAATTTTCAAAAAAAAAACAAAAAAGAAAAAAGGAAAAAAGGGAAAAAGCAAAAATGCTAGAATAAGGAGGGAACTGCAAATTGGGGAAATTTGATTCCACTTGGGTTCCAAGTTTGAAAAAAGAAAAGGAAGGGTTTTTGTCCATGTGAATCGCCTATGTTTCACAAATATGGATGAGCAAGGGTCTTCCTCAGTCAATTAATTCAGACACACGCAAAAAATTTCGCATTAACGAAAGTTTCCTTTCAGAGCTGTTGTAAGGAATGGAATACAAGTCAGGCCATCTTCTTTTCCAATCGAACACTTTATCCCTAGTTATCCCTTTTGAGCCATCAGAATAAATTATTTCGTTTGGCAACCCCTGAGAATCGCAAACCCCACACTGGGGGCGAGTTTGAGTTGAAAAGAAAGTTTCAAAAGGTGAAAAGTGAAAAGCAACAAAATCAAAAGCAAAAGAAGAAAAGAGAACCTCAGTTCAAAAATAAACTGGGGCAAATTTTATGAAAGTTCAAAAGAATGGCAAAAGGGCCGAAAAGTCAAAAGGGAAAAGGAAATGAAAGTGAAAAGCCTCAATTGAGCAAAAACCGAGGCAAATTCTGATTTTACCCTAAAATAGGGTTTGGCGCAACAATGCGATCTCAGATTCTTCAAACCACTTTTGAAATCCGTTTTCAGGCCTTAACTTTTCTAAGCACCCCACCTGACCCCATTACAAAACCGAAAGTCCTGACTCCTGTTCTTTGCAATGGCCCTGTCAAGAAAATTTCTGATGCCGGGAAATTTTAGCTGTATTTCTGAATTGCTTGAGTATGAGGTTGACGCTACTCACCATGTGAAAACCCATCAGCTCGAGGGAAAGGGAAAAGAGGCAAAAAGCAAAGAAAGAAAAGTATATGCAAGAAAATGCAGAAAATTCGGCGCTGAAGTCTCTGGTGAGTGATAAGAAAAATGCAAACAAAGTCTGAGATCTTTTGATTTCAAAACAGGGGCAAATATTTTTGTAAGTCCAATTGAGGATTCCGTCCAAGAATCAAAATAATGCATTTTTTCAAATCAGTCACGCTCATTTGAGTGCACGTAAGCCCTGTGCAGGTATTCACAGTTGAAGTCGACGAAAAGCATCTGGCGATGTGGAAGGCCGATGCCGAAGAAAGAGGAGAAAGAAGGGAGAAGGGCCCTACACTGGGGCAAATTATTTGTGAAAAAGATTCTCTCGAAAAATCAATCAGAAAAATTCAAAAAATCAAAAAATCAAGTTCAAAATTTTGTTTCTTGGAAAATCAAATTTAATTTCTTGTACTTTGACAAATCAAATTCAATTTCTTCACCAATTGGATGGCAGGATTGGGTCTTATCCCACTGACCATTCTAAAAATCACGTTGGGCCTGGATTTCGTGCCGCCAGCCTTCCAAAAATCAAGTTGGGCCTGAGTTTCGTGCCGCCAGCTTCACAATATCAAGTTGGGCCTGGACTTGGTGCCGCCAACGTCAACTTTATCACGTTGGGCCTGGATTTTATGCCGCCAACTTCACAAAAGTCATGTTGGATTGTTTCTACTTCAACCGCCGTTAGCATCGAGTTTATCTCACTAACGTGCGTGTTTTACTTCAACCGCCGCTAGCATCGAGTCTATCTCACTAACGTGCGTGTTTTATTTCAACTGCAGTTAGCATCGAGTTTATCTCACTAACGTGCGTATTTTCATTTCAACCGCAGTTAGCATCGAGTTTATCTCACTAACGTGCGTGTTTTCATTTCTACCGCCGTTAGCATCGAGTTTATCTCACTAATGTGCGTGTTTTCATTCTACCGCCGTTAGCATCGAGTCTATCTCACTAACGTGCGTGTTTTACTTCAACCGCCGCTAGCATCGAGTCTATCTCACTAACGTGCGTGTTTTATTTCAACTGCAGTTAGCATCGAGTTTATCTCACTAACGTGCGTGTTTTCATTTCAACCGCAGTTAGCATCGAGTTTATCTCACTAACATGCGTGTTTTCATTTCTACCGCCGTTAGCATCGAGTTTATCTCACTAATGTGCGTGTTTTCATTCTACCGCCGTTAGCATCGAGTCTATCTCACTAACGTGCGTGTTTTCATTCAACCGCCGTTAGCATCGAGTCTATCTCACTAACGTGCGTGTTTACTTCAACCGCCGTTAGCATCGAGTCTATCTCACTAACGTGCGTGTTTTCATTCTACCGCCGTTAGCATCGAGTCTATCTCACTAATGTGCGTGTTTTACTTCAACCGCAGTTAGCATCGAGTTTATCTCACTAACGTGCGTGTTTTACTTCAACCGCCGTAGCATCGAGTCTATCTCACTAATGTGCGTGTTTTCATCCTACCGCCGTTAGCATCGAGTCTATCTCACTGACGTGCGTGTTTCATTTCTACCGCCGTTAGCATCGAGGTTATCTCACTAACGTGCGTGTTTCATTCTACCGTCGTTAGCATCGAGTCTATCTCACTAACGTGCGTGTTTCATTCTACCGTCGTTAGCATCGAGTCTATCTCACTAACGTGCGTGTTTTCACTTCTACCGTCGTTAGCATCGAGTCTATCTCACTAATGTGCGTGTTTTCATCCTACCGCCGTTAGCATCGAGCCTATCTCACTAATGTGCGTGTTTTCATCCCACCAACACTCCATCTCACTTCAATTCATCCAATTTTACATTTCTGTTTGGGTCTATCCCAATTTTTAATTTCTGTCCGGGTCTATCCCAATTTTACATTTCTGTTCGGGTCTATCCCGTGGGTCTATCCCATTTAAATTCCTGTCCGGGTCTATCCCGTGGGTCTATCCCAATTTTACATTTCTGTTTGGGTCTATCCCAATTTTAAATTTCAGTCCGGGTCTATCCCGTGGGTCTATCCCAATTTTAAATTTCAGTCCGGGTCTATCCCGTGGGTCTATCCCAATTTTACATTCGGTCCGGGTCTATCCCGTGGGTCTATCCCAATTTTAATTTCTTCCGGGTCTATCCCGTGGATCTATCCCAATTTTAAATTTCTGTCCGGGTCTATCCCGTGGGTTCATCCCAATTTTAAATTTTTCGGGTCTATCCCGTGGGTCCATCCCAATTTTAAATTTCTGTTCGGGTCTATCCCGTGGGTCTATCCCAATTTTAAATTTCTGTCCGGGTCTATCCCGTGGGTCCATCCCAATTTTACATTTCTGCCCGGGTCTATCCCGTGGGTCTATCCCCAATTTTATATTCATGTTCGGGTCAGTCCCATTTTAGAATTCCTGTTCGTTGGAATCTTTTGCAGCCGAATAACACAGGTAAGTATTTGGTGTCTACTTCTTTGTCTCAAGTTTTTTCAAAACTCGGACAAAGAGGGGCAAACTGTAGACACCGAATTTTTGGTGTAATTTCATTTTTAGTTTTTATTTGTCGTGTTCATTTTTAGTTTTTAGTTTCCAGTTTTATTTTTATTTTTAAGTTTTATCATAGAATTTGTTAAACAAGAAAAAGGAAAAAAAAAAGCATTCAAAAAATAGGTTTTTAGTTTTCTTGGAAAAATCATAAAAAAAAAAAAGAAAAAGGGAAATTTGTTCACAAAAATATGTTTATTTCTTTAAATTCAACCTTTTTGCACTTTAGTTATTTTTATTAAGTTATTTTGAAAAAAAAAAGAGAAAAAAGGAAAAATGAAGAAAATTTGAAAAATGGACATTTTTGTTGTTTTTATTTATTTAGTTTGTTTTTTATTTATTTGTTTTCATTCTTATTATTATTACATGGTTTTTGTCATTTTGTTATTATTATTATTATTATTATTTATATTATGTATTTATTAAGTTGAAAAAAAAAAAAAAAAAAAAAGGATAGCCGCGGCAAGCTGCATTTGTAGCAGCTTGCAAGGAAAGTTTGGGACGGCTCCTTGGGCTGCAAATACAGAAGATGGCTGGGAGTGTTTAGGGTTGTGAGGTTTCCTGGTATAAATAGCAAGAGAGGGGACAGCCGCAACAGAGGAAAAAAGGGGAGCAAGAGGGAGAGTGGGCGGCTGCAAACAAAAAGGAAAAATCAGAAGCCGCAAGGGAGAGAGGGAGAGATTAAGAGCGGACAGAAAACAAAAGGAGTGAACGGCTGAAGAAGGAAGATGTTTGGGTAGAAGGAAAAGAAACCCATTATCGGGCTGACGAGATTTTGCTCTTAGATTAAAGCTTCAGCCGCCAAACCTGAGCTCCAACTTACGGCTCCTCCAACGCTAAGCATTCCTGGGGTAGCTCTCTTCTCATCAGTTAGGGTTCGTACGCCTCGCCTGGGGATTTTTGTGGAGTGTCTCAACCATAAGGCGCTGAAGGTAATCCTTTTGCCTTCTATCTCCCACGCAAAGCTCAGTTTCTTCCCGAATATGTTCATGAAAAAGCTTGCTGCGTTTTATTCCTTTTGCGGTTTTCATCTTAGAACAGCCCACCAGTTGAACTTTTGTTTCATGATTAGTTATCATGGCGTCTGTATTTGAGAGACAAATGTGACATATGATACCTTGGATTATGTGGTTGCAAAACTCTTAAAACTTGAGGGCATCGGGTAGAGTTTATCAAGATTGGGTTGCGTCCTTTCCTTTTGCATCTTCCGTATGTTTTTCTGATGATTTGGTGTTTATATTTGGTTTATATTAGTTAACATGTTTAGTTGTTAAGGTTCTGAATGATGGGTCTGCTGTTTTGTTTTGAATTTGGAGCTCTACACGAATTTTTCTGCAATCAGAATTGCAGAAAGTGTTTGGTTCCCGAAATCTGTTTGCTTCAACAGAAAAGGAGAGAGCTGGTTAGTTTTTCTGTGATTTGGTTAGAAGTTTAGAGGAAATATTGACTTGATTTGCTCCCCAGAGTAGCGTCACTTAAGTCCTCCTCTCATGACACAACATACCTGCGAGCTCTTGCACTCGAAAACCTAACAGAAATAAAGAAAGTTGCACTTTGCTGTTTTCCCTTTGTCTTGCGACAGCCCGCTAGAGCTGGGTTTATTCATCCAACTTGCTAGTTCAATCTTGTGCCCAAATGACTAATGACCAAGGTTGCCTGTTTTGATTCCAAGCTATAAGTATCTTGGTGTGAACTTGGGATGAGTTGCGGCTGCAAAAATTGCAGCAGAGAGGATAAGAGAGTTGCAGCAGATTTCATTCATTTTTTCAGATTGCAGAAAGCCCATTTTTCCTCCTACGTTGCATGCTTTGCATGAAAAATCTTCCAAAAATCTCATTGTTTTGGCTATGTCTAACTGGAAATGGATAAAGGTGCTGCATGAATCTTGTTTTGCCGAAAATTCCCTGAAGTTGCAAAGGCTCTCGAATGAAAGTAGCAACAGGGAATGATAGCTGGAAATTTGCAAAAGGCTTTCTACGTGGGTTGCATGAAAATTTCCAAAGGAAGTTGTGTTTTGATCCCTCAAATTCCCCTTTGTTCCACTATGACCCAACCAATTAAATCATTTCATCAATTTGGTCCTTGGCAGCTTTAATTTTTTGCAATTGCGTGGCTTGCTTTGCTTCAATTAACTACCATGCTTTATTAATTGCACTTAAGTAATAACTTTAGGGACTTTATGGCTAAGTGAGCTTTGTTTTGCCCATTTCTTTTATTTTTTTTTCTTAAATAAAGTGGTGCCTTGACCTTTTTATTATTTTGGAGGGTAATTGAATAATTTCACTTCATTGGGGCGTCAATTCAAGGGAGGTACACTCTATCCCTCATTTGCACTACATTTGACCTTACGTGCTCCTACGTGTTATGTGAATATGCATGCCTACTCCGCTTTCCTTGCCTCCTTGTGTGCATTTACTTGCTTTTGCTTTTATTTAAGTTTTATGGGGTATGTGTACACCTCTTGGCTTGTAATAGATAGGGCTCGTAGAGCATCTGGTCCATTTCCCCTTCCCCTTTATGCTTTCATGGGGTATGTGTACACCTCTTGGCTTGTAATAGATAGGGCTCGGAGAGCATCTGGTCCATTCACCCTTTCCCTTTATGTTTTCATGGGGTATGTGTACACCTCTTGGCTTGTAATAGCTAGGGCTCGTAGAGCATCTGGTCCATTTCCCCTTCCCCTTGGTTGCTTGTTTTTGTTGCTACATGTTTAATTGCTTTAGTAGGCTCTTGCATCTAGTCGAGCATGCTAAGTGCTACGTGCTACGTGTTTACGAGCGTTTTGGCATGTCTACTTGCTTTCATAACCATGAATGAATGGAATGGATGAATGTACGTCACCACACTAGTCCAATGCTAGTTGTGGCTCATTAGGCCATCCCTTTTTGTTAGCATATCATTTGCTTGTTCACCACATATCATGCATTTTCTTAGTTTTATCACTTGGTATGCTCCTCGAACCCCCTTTCCCTTCATTTTAGGATTTTTGCATATCATGATAGTTGTAGGGTCCATTTGCTTGAGGGTCCCCTTCCGATAAGGGAAACGAGCGAGTGTGGCTACTCGTTAGCCTTAGCACGCTAGTTTCGCCTTCTAATCAAAGGGAAAATCAAGTCACGATTTAGGTCTCCCCGTACCCAATATGCATGAATTCCTTAGGCTCATGCATTCTCAATCCACTCTATCATTACACTTTCACTTTTGTCTCATTTGCACACATGCACCTTTTTATCACTTTCACTTGCACACGAACCCTTTTATCTTCATTTGCACACGAACATTTTTATCTTCACTCGCACATGAGTACTTTCATCTACATTTGCACACCTTCACTCTTATCTTACTACTTTTATCATTTTTCTCACTTCACACAAACTCACACTTTCACATGGCATGCATTCCACTCATTTTTCACGTCATTTAGGTTTAGGTGTGACCTCTCCAAAAGGATCATTATTGGGCTTCACAATTAATGTGATTGGCGCCACTCAACCTTTGAAGAGAAATTTCCCCCATATCCCCCTAGGTCTAGGTTTGTGCATTCATATAGGCGTATCCAACACGCGATACATATCTTGGGTAGAAAAATTAGGAAAAATTGGTTTAAGTCACGCAACTAGCCTTGGCTAGGTCGAAGGGGTGCCTTGGATTTTTATCCTTGCCTTCCCCTTCGTCAAATGTGACCCCCGATCCCTCTTTTTGGTTACGTAGACCCAAAAGTTCTTTAAAAGGGTTTATTTACTTTTTTCATTCAAAAACAAAAAAAAATCATTTTTGGGTGACTTGGTACACCCTAACTCGATACCAAGTGGCGACTCCATTTTCATTAAAAAAACCCTTTTTGAACTTCACTTGGCCAAATCGTCGCATTCTTAAGTCCCATGGCCTTTTACTTTTCATTTCGCACACGTTCACATGTATATCACACACACACTCACATCACACCATCACCATCATTCGAAAAGTGGGGCGCGACAGTTGGCGACTCCACTGGGGATTTCCTAAGTGGGTCCAAGCATTTGATTTGACCATTCTTTTCCCTTTTCTACCCTTTTTATGCATAGCATTTGGATATTAGGGTTGCATTTTTCTATTTTTAGGACTTTTGGCCTTGCACGCGTATCAAACTACTCCCTCACTCACGTATGTATGATTGGTTGTTTGGATGTATATTTTACTTGTTTTATCTCGCGCTTGCATTGCATTTGGGTGGGGGGACATATCCTAGAGCCTCGCGTTGGTTCTTGATCCCTCCCCTCCAAACGAGCACTAGCATACGTGCATACGCTTTAATTTTTCACCCTCCTTTATTTTTCTTTTAGTGGCTTGTCACGCCACTCCACCCTATTAGGATTTTAGGCGACTCACTTGGACGTGTGACCGCGACACGACGTGTGCGTAGCACGATCCGAGGGGTCACTCAATCTTCCGCTTTAAGCTTTGGGTTGATAGCCTTTAGCTTTTAGTCGAAGATTGAGGATTTTTGATAGATTCACTCAGACATGTGGCCGTGACACGACGTGTGCGTAGCAATGTCTGGGGAATCGCTTGAGCCACCGACAAAGAACCTTGGGATTGATGACCCTTGGTTTCTAAGTCTGAAGGCTCGGGGACCTGAGCTCATCGAGTCTAGATGCATTAGTGAACCCCAACCTCATGCATCCATGATAGCTTGCCTAGGGCAGAGTCGGCCTTATCCTAAGCTAGGGACACTATTCACGAGGGGAGGGGTCCAACCCCTTTCTCCTTTTTATTGCTTTATTTCTTTGTATTTATTTCGTTATGACAATGTGTTATGTGCATTTATCTGGCTGAGCTAACTTTTCTTGGTTTTATGTCCCCATTGCATTCACAAACTCTAGCAAATAAGAGGTCTGGTACGACCTCCTTTTAGAACCTACCCTTATAGATAGGTTATTGCACGTTTAAATATTTTGGTGTGTTGCATTCATAGATTAGTAATTGCATATCATTCTAGGCCTACCTTGGCGTATAAAAGGTCCTTTTAGATCATGATTTCATTTCAAAATGCATGTTTTACTGCTTTAATAAAATGGCATCATGCATAAACCCTAGAAAGGGAATGCCATTTAGGGGATCCCGTGTTAGGAATAAACCACCCCATGTCTCGGATATATAATCCAAATGAGACTTGCACGTTTACCTTTCTCGTACCATCCGAAGGGGTAGTGCACAAGGTAAGGTAAAGATCCGATCATTTTCATGAAGTAATTTTTGGAATATGAGCATCTAATAATCACTTTTTGGCCATTTTCTCAAAATTGGTAAAATTCCCTTGCGTAAAAGGACATTAATTCGAAGAAAATTCACAAATGATTCCTCATTGTTGAGACGATAAATATAGAGGCCAAATTTTGATTTTAGAAGCTCATAGACCGAGGCATTGTAATGATTTCTTGAAACCACCCAGTGGGGCGAATAATTCAATCGATTTTTGAACAAATCATCCATCTTATCCAATCCATTTTTTTCCAATTCATTCAATTTTAGTTCAATCTAATCATTTTTGAATAAATTCATTTTCATCCAATCCATTTGACCAATGTACCCTTTTTAGGGTCATCCGGTCGATTTTTGAATAAATTATCATTTCAATTGACCCAATTACCCTTTTTAGGGTCTTTTGACCAATTTACCCTTTTTAGGGTCATTCCGTCGATTTTGAATAAATTATCAAATCATTTGACCAATGTACCCTTTTTAGGGTCATCCGGTCGATTTTTGAATAAATTATCAATTCAATTGACCCAATTACCCTTTTTAGGGTCTTTTGACCAATTTACCCTTTTTAGGGTCATTCGGTCGATTTTGAATAAATTATCAAATCATTTGACCAATTTACCCTTTTTAGGGTCATTCGGTCGATTTTGAATAAATTATCAAATCATTTGACCAATTTACCCTTTTTAGGGTCATCCGGTCGTTTTTGAATAAATCGTCAAGTCATTTGATCAATGTACCCTTTTTAGGGTCATCCGGTCGTTTTTGAACAAATCGTCAAGTCATTTGATCAATTTACCCTTTTTTAGGGTCATTTGACCAATTTACCCTTTTTAGGGTCATTTGACCAATTTACCGGTCAATTTTGAATAAATCGTCAATTCATTTGACTAATTTACCCTTTTTAGGGTCATTCGGCTGATTTTTGAATCAATCATTCATTTGGCCAATTTACCCATTTTTAGGGCAACCGAGCCGATTTTTGAATAGATCAAGTTTCGTTCAATCTATTTGATCAATTTACCCTTTTTTAGGGTGCTCTGATTAATTTTGAAATTTCTTTGAATGCATTTGACCTGTTTCCCTTTTAGGGTAATCCGGTCGATTTTTAATAAATTATCAATTTCATTTGACCAATCAGGGTTTCAAGGTCGAATTTCAAAATGAAAAACCTAGTCGATTTTTGAGAAAACCATCCATTATATCCAACTATTTAATCAGTTGGGTTTTTGACTCATGCTTCACTGAGGAAATTTGTCAATGAATTCCAATCTCTTCGATAGGAGTTCGTCAAGGTCAAACTCATGCGTTTTGCAAATCAAAGGTGATCAACCTATTCGGACGTTGTCCTCATTTTGACAAATCTTTCGTCACTTCAATGGCCAAATTTTTCAAATTATTTTTCACTCCATAAGCTGATTGGATCCGTCAGGTATGGTATAGTGCTTACCCTAGAGGATTGCATTTTCATGCTAGGCCTACCCTTGGCACAAAAAGGGTTCCCCCATAGGACATGCATACCGATTTTTTTATTCTTACTTACTAACTCTGGGTATTTTTCTTTTTGTTTTCCCCTCCCCCTGCATTCATAAAAATATTTCAATAAGGTGAAAATATCTTGTCATATCTAATAACAATGTTAATCTGATAAGGTTTGAAAATTACAAGTATTACTTGATTCTTGGGCAAGTCTTACAATGTGAATTTGAAGATTCATTTGAAAGCGCTCGTGCAAAGCATCTAAGGGATTTCATTGGAAAAGGGGACATTAAGAGAGAAAATGTGTATACATGTGCAAAGAAGTTTTGTAGAATTTTTCTCGTATGTATTGCTTTTAAATTTTTCAAACATTGGCAATAATGAAGCTTTTGTTCAGCCAATTATTTGTTTTGTATAATACTCGTGTACATTTCATTCTTTATTAAGCTCATTAAGAGATTTCATGATGAATTGTAAGAAATAAAACTGAATTGAGAGTTTTTCAACCTCCAGCCTGAAAATTCGCAAGTGTATGCTTTCTAAAATCCTTACGTACACTTGGTTGGTGATTCGAGCTATACAATAAGAGTGCACAGAAAGGAAAAGGGTGGGCGATCACTCAAAAGGCCCAAGATACCTTTTCTCCCTCATTTAACCCCAAAATAAAATCAGTCACATTGATTGATGAATTGCAAATTGGGACAATCTTTGCTTGGAAAAATCCCCATTGGTTTAACCGGATTCAATTCACATCTAAGTGAAAGCAAAAATGTGCATTATTCTTGTTTGTTTTGAAAATTTGGAATGATACTTTGAGCATTTGTTTCACTATCTATACAGATTTTTATCACTTGCTCTCCCATTTGAGCCTATGAAAAGAATAATTTCGTTTCAGATAAGAGCCCTAATGATCACTACCCTATATTGGAAAATTTTCAAATATCAAATAGGGGAATGGATTTTCAATAACCGTTTCGTTACTTTGGTTGTCATGAGGTGTAAGAATGATGCTTTGGCCGTCGTTTCTACAACCTAAACACTGATCACCCCTTGCATCCCCATTTTGAGCTAAAATTGGTGGTTCTTTTCTAATGCACTCATGGTCGTACCCCACATTGGGGAGGGAGATTGGAGAATTTTCAAAAAAAAACAAAAAAAGAAAAAAGGAAAAAGGGAAAAAGCAAAAATGCTAGAATAAGGAGGGAACTGCAAATTGGGGAAATTTGATTCCACTTGGGTTCCAAGTTTGAAAAAAGAAAAGGAAGGGTTTTTGTCCATGTGAATCGCCTATGTTTCACAAATATGGATGAGCAAGGGTCTTCCTCAGTCAATTAATTCAGACACACGCAAAAAATTTCGCATTAACGAAAGTTTCCTTTCAGAGCTGTTGTAAGGAATGGAATACAAGTCAGGCCATCTTCTTTTCCAATCGAACACTTTATCCCTAGTTATCCCTTTTGAGCCATCAGAATAAATTATTTCGTTTGGCAACCCCTGAGAATCGCAAACCCCACACTGGGGGCGAGTTTGAGTTGAAAAGAAAGTTTCAAAAGGTGAAAAGTGAAAAGCAACAAAATCAAAAGCAAAAGAAGAAAAGAGAACCTCAGTTCAAAAATAAACTGGGGCAAATTTTATGAAAGTTCAAAAGAATGGCAAAAGGGCCGAAAAGTCAAAAGGGAAAAGGAAATGAAAGTGAAAAGCCTCAATTGAGCAAAAACCGAGGCAAATTCTGATTTTACCCTAAAATAGGGTTTGGCGCAACAATGCGATCTCAGATTCTTCAAACCACTTTTGAAATCCGTTTTCAGGCCTTAACTTTTCTAAGCACCCCACCTGACCCCATTACAAAACCGAAAGTCCTGACTCCTGTTCTTTGCAATGGCCCTGTCAAGAAAATTTCTGATGCCGGGAAATTTTAGCTGTATTTCTGAATTGCTTGAGTATGAGGTTGACGCTACTCACCATGTGAAAACCCATCAGCTCGAGGGAAAGGGAAAAGAGGCAAAAAGCAAAGAAAGAAAAGTATATGCAAGAAAATGCAGAAAATTCGGCGCTGAAGTCTCTGGTGAGTGATAAGAAAAATGCAAACAAAGTCTGAGATCTTTTGATTTCAAAACAGGGGCAAATATTTTTGTAAGTCCAATTGAGGATTCCGTCCAAGAATCAAAATAATGCATTTTTTCAAATCAGTCACGCTCATTTGAGTGCACGTAAGCCCTGTGCAGGTATTCACAGTTGAAGTCGACGAAAAGCATCTGGCGATGTGGAAGGCCGATGCCGAAGAAAGAGGAGAAAGAAGGGAGAAGGGCCCTACACTGGGGCAAATTATTTGTGAAAAAGATTCTCTCGAAAAATCAGAAAAATTCAAAAAATCAAAAAATCAAGTTCAAAATTTTGTTTCTTGGAAAATCAAATTTAATTTCTTGTACTTTGACAAATCAAATTCAATTTCTTCACCAATTGGATGGCAGGATTGGGTCTTATCCCACTGACCATTCTAAAAATCACGTTGGGCCTGGATTTCGTGCCGCCAGCCTTCCAAAAATCAAGTTGGGCCTGAGTTTCGTGCCGCCAGCTTCACAATATCAAGTTGGGCCTGGACT
>NW_020862955.1:0-15391 GCF_003713205.1 Coffea eugenioides
TTCTGCTTGTGGAATCGAGTGTGTGGTTCATTATCATCAAGAATCTAATTTTTTCCATTTAAAAAATACTATATGTTATGAAATAATTATAAGATGTGGATGTCCGTTTATATTCTCAAGAAGGAAGATACATGTATTCTCTCCAGGTTCATTGGTACATTGGATGAACCTATTTATGGATGTACTTGAAGTACTAAATTCATGTATTAGTATTTAATAGGGTTCATGTACCTTTGATCTTGGATCACCTATATATAGGGTGAATCCTATTTCATTTGTAACTTGAAAGTACTTTGATCAGTGAATAGAATACTACTATAGTTCTTCTATCTCTCTCCGCTTTTCACTCTACTATTCCAATCCCTACTTTTGGTGGTTTATTTTATTAGTTTCACAACACTCTAAACTTTTTAGAGGAGGAAAAGAGGAGCCCGACAATGCAATTTCAATGCCATGTACCTACTCAACCAATTGCTAAGTCCTTTGGTACACCTGAGGAATGGGTTGGGTGACACCAATTTAGGGTTTATAGAATTTTGTTTCATGTGATTTTTCGTTAATTATTTAGCAATCTCCGGAACAAGAGGCAAGTCGTATTTGAAATGTTAAATAGGATAAGTAATATCACGTGATTTGTTATGCATGTCAAAATTTTATGATGAGACTTGGTAAGGGGGCTTCTCAAGAGGACTGAGGATTGGAAGTAGGGTGATACGGAGGAAGGAGTATAAATGAGAGATTTCGAATTCGAGACCTTCCACGTATAATAAAAAATATATATATATATTGAAAAAAATATCCTCCAATACACCTTGCCAAAGACTCAAACTTCAACCTGGCCTTGTTGGTATAGTCCCAAAAGCCCAATTTAAGATTGAGCCCAAAAGCCCCAAGGCCATAAAGAACAGTGCCTGGGAACTGGCCTTGCTAGTTGATGGCCCGAATGATGAACTTCTATTTCATTTCGGGTCACTGATGCACAAATATTTACAGATGAACCCAACTGTCTAAAGTATCTTATATATCTACTCCCAAACTTCTGGTCATGTCTACCATAGCATTTGTTGAGAGATGTCTGCTCACATTTCTTCAAAACCCACTTTATCTTTCACTCTCTCCTCTCAATTTATTTCAACAGGAAAAGAAAATCCCGCTTCACTTTCATGGTCTTCTTCTCTACCAAAGCTGAATCTTTCCATCACTACTACTTCCCCGTCAAGCCCTTTGAATCTCCTTCATAAGCAGGTTTGGATAAATCCCATTTTCCAAAGCTCTTTCTTTTTCCGCTTCGTGCTGTAAAATTCATTTCTTGGAGCTTTTTTGGTGCTCGATTCATTTAATATCCTGAAAAGATGCTTGAATTTGCTGAAACATTGTCGTCTGAGACTATCTTGTGCATCAGGAATTGTCAATTTTAGTTTCTTAAAGACGAAAATATAAAAGATGAACAAAGTAACGTGCAGGAGAAGCACGTCCACCAGTTCTTTGCTGAAATAATTGAGTCTGAAAGATTAAAGAACTTATCTTTGGGGAAATGTTATGGTTTAAGAATTATAGTTATCTGTAACATCGGTATATTGTTTCCCATTATTAATATGTCATCTTCATATAAAATAAGGAAAACAATCGAACTCTCACTAACTTTCTTATACACACAAGGTTTATCCGGATTCTTGAGAAAATCAAACTCTTTGGTCGTCTCATCGAATCGGATGTTCCAACTCCTAGATGCTTGCTTAAGTCCATAAATAGACTTTTGTAACTTACATATTTGACTAGGATTTGTAGATGTAAAGCCTTCAGGTTGTGTCATATACACATCCTCATGCAATGTCCCGTTAAGGAACGCGGTCTTTACATCCATCTGCCAAATCTCATAGTCATGATATGCTGCTATGGAAAGCAATATCCGAATGGATTTAAGCATAGCTACTGGTGAGAAAGTTTCATCGTAATCGATTCTCTCTTTCTGCTTGTAGCCCTTGGCTACCAGTCTAGCTTTATAAGTAACCATATTACCATCCATGTCAGTCTTCTTCTTGAAGATCCATTTACACCCTACAGGTTTTATCCCTTCAGGTGGATCAACTAAGGTCCACACCTTATTGTCATACATGGAATTTATTTCGGAATTCATGGCTTTTAACCATTTAGAGGAGTCTGGATTACTTATTGCCTCTTGGTAGGTAGTAGGTTCGTCATCTTGAATGACTAGAACATCATTGCTATGGCTCACAAGAAATTGATATCTCTTGGGAGTTGAGCGTGTTCTTACTGACCTACGAAGCCCTTGTGTATTAACAGCTTCAGTATCTGCCCCATCATTATGTGGTTGAAGCTGTTCTTCATTAGATCGTTCAATGTTTGTTGGATGATCCTGAATTTCTTCAAGATCTATTCTACTCCCACTGCTTCTTTCTAGAATGTATTCTTTCTCTAGAAAAATAGCATGTTTTGAGACAAACACTTTTTGCTCAATTGGATTGTAGAAATAGTATCCTATAGACTCTCTTGGATACCCTACAAACAAACATTTGTCAGATCTAGGTTCAAACTTGTCTGACTCTGCCCTCTTCACATAAGTTGGGCAGCCCCAAACCTTCATATAAGACAGATTTGGTTTCTTTCCTTTCCATATCTCATATGGTGTGGAGTCGACAACTTTAGTGGGTACTCTATTAAGAGTATAAGAGGCTGCATCTAATGCAAATCCCCAAAACGATTTTGGGGCACTTGAGTGGCTCATCATAGAACGAACCATATCCAATAAGGTTCGGTTTCTCCTTTCAGATACACCATTTAACTGTGGTGTACCTGGAGGAGTCCATTGTGGAACTATTCCATTATCCTTTAAATAAACTCCAAACTCGTCATTTAAGTATTCTCCATCACGATCAGATCGTAGTGTCTTAATACTTTTATTGGTTTGTTTTTCTACTTCATTCTTGAATTCCTTAAACTTTTCAAAGGATTCAGATTTGTATTTCATTAAATACACGTAACCATATCTCGAATGGTCATCTGTGAAGGTGATGAAGTATGAAAAACCACCTCTAGCAGTGATCGACATTGGACCGCATACATCAGTATGTATTAGCCCAAGTAAATCACTGGCTCGTTCCCCTTTTCCAGTAAAGGGCATTTTGGTCATTTTGCCAAGTAAACAAGCTTCGCATGTATCATACGATTCATAATCAAATGAATCCAAGTATCCATGTTGGTATAACTTGGAGATGCGTTTTTCATTTACATGACCAAGCCTACAGTGCCAGAGGTAGGTTTTATTTAGTTTATCTGTTCTCATTCTTTTTTCACTCACATTGAGAATTTGATGATCAAGGTCTAGAATATATAAACCGTTATTCCAACTTCCAGAACCATAAAACACACCATTTTTAGAAAAAGAACAACATTTATTCTCCTGGGTTATCCGAAACCCATTTAAATCCAAACAGGAAATAGAAATGATGTTTGTAGTAAGTGCTGGAACACAATAACAATTTAATAATTCTAAAATCAATCCACTGGGTAAAGTGATATAATAAGTCCCTACAGCTAAAGCAACAACTTTTGCTCCATTGCCCACACGTAGGGTGACTTCTCCTTTTCCCAGCTTTCTACTGTCCCTTAGACCCTGCATAGATGTGCAAATATGAGAACCACATCCGGTATCTAATACCCAAGAGTCTGATTTGGAAGTAGACACATTAATCTCAATCATATATGTACCTGATGATGAAGCTTCAGCAAGCTTCTTTTGCTTCAGGCTCTCCAAGTATGACTTGCAGTTCCTTTTCCAATGTCCAGTTTGATTACAATGGAAGCAGGTTGCTTTGGACTGGTCCGCCTTTGCCTTTTTGGGCTTTTGGGTGGGCTTGTTTTTGGATTTCTTAAATCCCTTTTCTTGTCTCTTCCTCTTCTTAGAGGAAGTAACGACAAGCACACCAGTAGAGCCTTTTCCCTTTTTGATTTCTTTCTCAGCAGTTTTCAGCATATTCAACAATTGAGGCAAAGTGTGCTGTAGATTATTCATCTGATAGTTCATAACAAACTGTGAGAAAGAATCTGGCAGAGATTGGAGTACTAAATCAACATTCAGCTCCTGATCCATCTTAAAGCTTAATTCGACCAGTTTTTCAATTAGCCCAATTATTTTTAAGACATGCGGAGCAACAGGTGTTCCCTCTGCCATCTTGCACCTGAACAATTCTTTAGAGGTATCATATCTAACCGTCCTTGATTGTTGTTCAAACAACTCTCTCAGGTGTTGTACAATATCATACGCCCCCATGTTCATGTGCTGCTGCTGAAGTTGAGGAGTCATGGAAGCTATCATGATACATGAAGCTTCCCTATTGTCATCCTTATGTTTCTTATAAGCATTTCTAGCAGCAGCAGGTGCAGTAGGTTCAGGCTCTTGAGGCATTGGACCATCAAGTACATACTCAATTTTCTCATGAGTGAGAACGATAAGGACATTACGATGCCAATCAAGAAAGTTCGTGTCGTTGAGTTTGCAATCAGTAAGAATAGTACGAAGGCTCAAATTGTTACTCATTCTACAACAAAATGAAAGATAGAATTTGTTATACAAATGTTTTGTTTAATAAAATCATAAAAACTTCAAAAATTATGATTTTATTTCCACTATTTTTTTTCCAAATCAATTACCCTCTAAAATTGAATCGGAAATTTCTAAAATTCCATAGTGGCTAAGATCCTATCTTAATTTATTTCGACCTTGAGTGTGTCCCAACAAATCGAAAATAATTATGAAAGGTAGGTACTTTTACCAATTACAACTTATTGTAATTCCTAGATCAATTGGGTATCAACTCTTGACTTTAAATCTCTATGGATCAACCCAACACTTGCCTCTAAAATTAATGATTTTGAGTGAATCCCAACAAAACATAATTTTAGCTAAATCAAACCCATCATTCTTGAGAACATTTCTCATAGCAAAAACACGCAGTAAGTAAGGCAGCCTTGGGTGAATCCCAACAAGCTAGCACTTAATAACTACTCTTGTTTTATACTATAATAATGGAAGGCATTTTATTGATTTAATATCATAGTTGAGGGATTTGTCTCTTTTTCCAAAAATATTTTATAATTAAAAATTTTTGAAAAAATTGCTCATTTGGTCTCATCAATAAACAAGCATATAACCATATCAAACTTATAAACATGAATTTAAATCGTGGATGGTTGTGGATATTCCTAAACTAATTTCCCCGGCCATTAGGAAAATTAGCATGAGACTAAAAACTTTAATACCGAGACGAACCCCTTCGTTGTAGTATGCCTCCTTTCTTCTTTTCAAAGTTTCAATTTCTATATAAATAATATAAATTCCTATCATCTATTCCTATCTATTGTACATTACAAATAGTATAGAAGAAACCCTGAGTTACATTCGGGGGGAATTTAGATGAGAAAATAAATTACAATTAGAAAATAAGAAAGGCAGGACACGTAGGCCCTATTTTAAAATTAATTACAACCATTCAAACCTAGAATGATTGTAACCTTCCAAAATACCACAATCATATAGCGTGCTATATCCACAACCATCCACCATGCATTTTCACAATTTAAACAACTTTAAATAAAAGAAAAGCATGTAAAATAAGCAATCTCAATTCATGGATTAATTGAATTTAATTCCTAAGGTCCCAAAAAAAATTTTGGGTCCATGCATATGCGAGAATAATTGATAAAATTAAATTTTATCAGGTCAACTTTATCCTCAACTAATTTGAGGAAAGAATGGGAAAATAATTCAAATTAATCAAATTAGTTCTAAATTAATTCCCAACCTAATAATATATGAAATCAATGATTCCATAATACATTTTAACAATTAAAATGGGATTTAATTCAGAAGATTGCCAAAAGTCCAAAACTTCAAGTTTTAGGAAAAAAAAAAATTTTTTCTAAACCATTCTTGCAATCGTTTTCTATCATCACCGGCAACTCCCACTGGACACCACCACTTCAGTCACCACCGCTGAGGTCTCCACTGACCATCAACGGCAGCAACTCCCGGCGGCAGCCACCAGGGAGTTCACTGGAAACAACCACTCGGCTGCAACATCAAGCTGCAAAGTTTTCCCGTGCCTGATTGCTGCTGCTCCTCGTTGTCGCGCCTGTTTGCTGGATAGCGGAGCTACCACCGCAACAGCCACCACCACTGGAGTCTCCACTGACCACCAGTGGCAGCGGCTCCTGGTAGCAGCCACCGCAGGTCATGGGCAGCAACCGTGAGGAGGCTGCTACGCCCTTGCTGATGCCTGCAGCATTTTTGCTGCGTTGTTGTCCCAGAGAGCTCATAGCTCTTTTACCCAGCAACCAGCACCAGGCGTACAACCTCCCACTGCCACCAAGGAAAACCACCATGGCCTCACATGGCAGCAGCAGCTGGCGGCAGCCCTTGCAGCTGCAACATTGCAGCAACCGCAGGTTTGCAAAAACAAACTTGCTATGTCGGTTTTTTTTTTTCTTTTTGGTCCAATGATCATCTTGCAACTTTTGCAGATGATCAACTATGACCATGGGTGACCCAAATCCACGAAAGAAGGGAAAAAGGAAAAAAAAAACAGGTGCTTGTGAAAAACTTGCGGCTGCGGCCGCGGCTTTCAAAAACTTTCAAAAACCAGGTTTTCAAAAGCTTTCATGAAAACCCTTTTTTTTTTCTTGAAAAACGAAAGTTAATTTTTCCATAATTTCGCATATTAATTAAATCCAATCAGTAGTATTAATCCATGAATCCAAAATTGCCTAAAATCATACGTAAAATTCTTAGAGATGGCTCTGATACCACTGTTGCGTTTTAGAGATACTACGCAGCGGAAAAATAAAAATTTTTCCCTAAAACCATCCAGGAATCACCCTAGATTTTACGTATGATGTTCTAAAAGTAGGGTTTTAGGATTACCTTAATCCAAGCGGCGTCTCCCTGCAGCGTTGTTTGAGGATGGTCAGCCCTTGAGCAGTCTAATCGTCCTGCCTCTACTGATATCCACGCTAGAACAACCCTGGATCGTCTCACGAACTATGTATTGAAGAGGAAAAAAAGGTGCTAGCCTTTTTACTCTTTTCAAACGTATATTTTTCCTCTCTCTCGTATGTGACGCTCACACTCTGTATCTGTATATCAGCTAACCCCCAAACACCATTGGAGAAAGAGAGAGATATATGATTAGCTAGAATGATGAGTCTTCTTATTTGATTCAAAGTCAAAACAATAAGACTTCTCATCACACCAAACTCTATCTATCATTATCTGATAGATAAGAGATAACCATTTACTTTTATCTGCTCAAAAAGGCCTGGGATTAATTTTTCTTCAAAATTAAATCCCGATTAATTACATAGTTTCAATCCAGGATTAAATCTCTATTGCGTGTGACCCAATAGGTCCCGAATGCATTGGTACTAATTATGGTTTAATAATTAGATAAAATAAACAACTTTATTTTATCATAACTTATAATAAATAATTAATCCATAATTATAAATCACGAGCGGTGTCTAGCAACACATCGCGATTACCCAATTATTCGGAATTAGTCAAGGAAATTTGACCTAACCTTTCCGTGAAAAATTACCGTGTAATTATTATCCTTTCACCAAAGATATCCAATTAGTCAGGAATAAGGAATAAGTGCCAATTCCCTGATGACTAATTAAATTTTCTAGTTCCCGAAATTTACCCTTAATTAGGTTAAATTGAAGACATTCTTCAATTTACCTAATAGTCGACTTTAGGGTTAATTTCTCACTAGTGGCCATCCGGATATCAACTCCTTCTATCGGAGTGGTAAATCCTATCTCAATCACCCATTTTCTTTACATGCTTCACACTACATCCAACTTCTACACTTTAAGGCACTCACGAAGAGTAACAAGTAATTAGAGTCAAAATGTAGCGATTCACACTCAAGATACTATGGTGATCTCAAGTCGTAGGATCACTTACACAATTTTTCACTAGAGATACACCATTGACACTAGATAGATATCCTAACGGGATCTCTAAACGGATCAATCCAATGCATTTGTACTTTCCAAATCATCTACACATTAGCCTAGGTATCAACATACCATAGTTGATGAGAACAACCACTAATTACATTAATTAGAGGCTAACTGTGTACTAGTTTTACCGTACTAAAGATGTCCTATTTCATTAGTACTATAACTAGGGAATTTTAAGAATATTACTATAAAAGCGATTGATATCTCATAGTCATCAACTCTTGTGACTACCATCACATTAGTAAACATTCTAAGGACTTTATCAGTTATATCTAATATTTAACAGATAAATAAGAAGTTATTAAAATACAAAACATATAATTTAGGAATGTATAAAATAAAACCAAATACATTGTTTTAGGGCATACATTCCAACAATAACTTGATTATAAATATGGATTTTTCGAGAGTAATGATAATGTTAAGTTTACGAATGAAACACCATACCTTTAATGGTACAATCCACCTTACTTGCACAAATGTTAAGGTAGAAAAGCCCACCTTCTCCATCTCTCCTTGCTGCATGATTTCCTCTTCCTTTCTCTCTCCCATGTTTCCTTTTTCGTTTTCTAGAGAAAGGACCAAACAGGGAGACTTAGTTCTAAGTTGTATTTATAGGTGTAGATGGAAAGATCTAGTTCTTGTTTCTATTGATGTGGGATCATGAGAGTATACTTGCAGCTTAAGATATCGAGAAGCTATTCTTTTTTCTTCCTCCCTTTTCTTCCTAAACTTTGGCCTTTTGTCCTTTTTTTTTGTCGCAGAATTGGCTATGGCCTGAGGTCGGTTGTTTTCCCCTTTTTTTTGCCAAATCATTAAACCTAAATAATTTAAATAAAATCTTGGGTCTAATAATTATAATGAAAGAAAGGCTAACAAAATTTTGGGTCATAATACAAACATATTCTTGATGATTATTTCCTTATGTCTATACTAAATACTTTAGCAGCTTTAGGCACAAAATATTCATTTTCATCAATTTTTGTAGGCATAAAAACTCAATTTTTCAAATAAACTCCATATACGAAAACCATATGATCACCCAATTTACATTTTAATACAATTCCTATCACACGATGGATCTTCTATTCCACTCTTTGTTTCACTTTTATTATATTGTTATTTCTTCTCCATAACTATCATATTTTAATTATTTTATTTTCTTAAGATCCAATAGCTATTAAATGAGTAGTACACAAAATTTAAAAAAGTCAAAAAATTAAAATACACAAAAAATGAGATTTTTGATAAATTTTTTACTATACATTTTTATTTTCTATTATATATTGAGGTTTTGAGACCTTTGTATTTATGTTTTACTATGTTAATAGTTATTGCATCTTAAGGAAACAAAAAAGAATTAAATTATGATGTTTATGAAGGAGAAATATGAATATAATAAAAAGCGGGACAGAGAACGGAATAGAAAATAGGACAGAAGATCCCTTGCATTCCAATAGGATTAATAAGTAGTAATAAAGATTAGTGGTTTGTTTGAGAAACTTTGTTGTAGATCTTGCTCACGGTGACTAAACTTATAATGATTAAGAATATCTAATCTAGCACCGGTTCTCCCAAATAGGCCAACTTAGAGTAAGATGAATAATTTAATGCCTAAATGACTGATTTTTCTATTTCAAAACAATTTCAAAACCAAACTAAAATTAGCTTTCCTAGTATCAAATTAATATCAAAGTTATGTACATGAAAGCAATATCAAAATCAAAAGAAATAAAAGTATGAGGATAGATGCATCCACTACAAAAGTCTTCCCTTTATGATTTTGACATCAAATCACTTCCACTGGATTGAGTCTCATTTTCATAGTGGTGAAACTCCAACCAGTAGTTTTGCCCCTTTTCGTGCATTAGGAAAAGGACTTAAATTATAATCAGGGTTAATTTCAATAAACCCTCTTAAAAATGCTTCTTTCTCATACTATTCCCTTGAATGCTTAATTGAATCAATCCACTCCTGTATTCCTATAATTTAATAATCATGTATAATTTAATTAGACAGCCTAACTTTGGGCTCAATTTGGCATGTGCAAAGCATATAGTTTTGTGAATTGGTATTATTGCCCCCAAGTTCTTAATTATGAAATTATTGAATTACTTTTTCTTGATGCAAATTTTTCCAAAACATTATAGAAATTCCTTGTATCACTAAAAATTCTAATTTTGTGCAGTTTTTGATTACTTATAATTTTATTTTATTTTACTACACATTATCTTATGGATACTATTTTCGGTATCTTTGTTATAGTTATAAAATAGTTGAAAAAAATGGCATTCGTAAGTACATTGTGTTGTATGTGATAATGAGGATAGCCTTACCCATTGTTTCCTTGGATGTTGGTTGGCTAGGCAGGTGTGGGAGAAGATAGAACAGACATTGGGATTACATATAGCGCTATCCGATGACATTATGCTCCAACTACAAAACTGGTGGTCGCATTGCTCGAGAGGGACACTACAAACTCAGCTGACTCAGATAATCCCATTATTCACTTATTGGGAGCTATGGAAAGCTAGGAATACAGCCATCTATGAGGGAGGTGTATTGGCGGCTAGCCAGTTTTATCACCGAGTGATTGAATTGCTCCATGGCATTTCCTTGGCTCATCCTTTTACCTCGGACTGCAGCAACGGAATGGAGCTTCATCGGATGGTTTGGTTATACATCTCCAAGCGTTCCAAGCCCACAAGATGCCTACCTATGGCTTGGTCACTACCCACAGAGCCATTCGTAAAACTGAATGTCGATGGTGCCTCACTAGGGAATCCAGGAAGCTCGGGTGGAGGTGGAATTGTTCGAAGCTCCAGTGGCCAAGTCATAGCTGCTTTTTCTTCACACTATGAGTACCAAACCAACATGAAAGTTGCAGCTAAGGCGCTATTCGAAGGTCTGAAGCTATGCTTAGCTTTGGGATGCATTCATGTGGAGGTTGAAATGGACTCTCTGGTCTTGTTAAACATTGTGAAAGGCTTGCATAGCTGGCCATGGAGAATTGATGCAAAGGTTATGAGGATTCGACATTTGCTAACATAGGCTGTTTGCACCCTAACACACTGCTACAAGGAGGTTAACACAGCAGCGGATGACTTTGCAATACTGGCTGCACAGTCACAGCAATCGAGTGCCTTTGACGCGTACTCACTTCCATCAAGAACTAAAGGGATTTCGCGGCTAGACTCAGAGCAATTCCCGTACCTTAGGCACGTTAGGAAGCAACTCCCACGTTGAGTCTTTGGGTTTTTTTAGCTCTCTTTTCTATTGTAATGTGGCTTTTGCGATTCAAGGGCAAAGCAAACACCCACTTCACTATTGGAAAGAACAATAACGAAGCTGTAAGGGAGTAAGTACTCCTTATTTATTTTCCTTCATAGGCTGCATGTCAGCTTTCTCCAAATGCTTTGTAACTCATATCCTTTTTGCTATCAATAAAATAAAAGGGGTAGCGTCCCTCCCCCGTATACGAGGTTTGCCAAAAAAAAAAAAAGTACATTGTGTTGTATATTTCATAAGTTCAAAAGTTATTACAATAAGTCTAATATTCCTAGTACATCTTGACTTATTTTATTAGTTCAAAAGTTGTTCAAAACTTTTTTTTGTGAAATTTTTATGGTATGGGGAAGGTGTGTTGGTTAGTTCACAAAACCATGTGCATTGTACACGCCAAATTCAGGTCAAAATGAGGGCTCTACCCAACCTAATTGTATCTCATTTACAAGTTTATAATAGCACAAGTGTTGAATTGATATAATTAGACATTCAAAAGAGGCCCAAACAACACTCTTCAATTATTGTGAGGGTTTATTGTCATAAAACCTTAAAATTATTCCCTACATTAGAGAAGAAATTCTACCAAGCAATCCTAGTTCAAGGATAAATATCAACTAGATTGGCTCACAACTTGTGTAGAATTGACTATAACTTATTTAGCTCTTATGACATCTTATGGAATTCATATGGATTTGCTTTTCAACCAAAATACTCTCTGGAAGGTCTGTCTAGTGTCTTCAGACACTATCGTTAAGGACAAACAATATTCAATTTTGTGCAAAATTAGAGTCTTCTATAAAATACAAATAACATTTTAGTTTGAGTTAGGTAAGGCTCGGGTTTGGAAGCAGTTTTGGAAGCAGAAGGCTCGGGTTAGGTGGCTTCAGGAGGGCGATCGAAATACAAGGTTCTTTCATTCTGTCGTCAAAAATAGAAGGGTACGTTCGATCATTCACAGGATTAGAAATGGGCAAGGGGAGTGGGTGGAGTCGGATGATGGGATTGGAGCAGAGGCGATACGGTATTTCGAGGGGTTGTTTACGGATCAGCGTCCAGCATCTTCTTCTGAGTTGCTTCAGCATATCCCAACAATTTTGACTGATGAGGAGAATGATTTGTTGGAGCAGTTTCCCTCTGCGGTGGAGATTCGAAATGCGGTTTTTGCGATGGATGGGGAGAGTGCACCGGGACCGGATGGATATACGGGTAAGTTCTTTACGGTTGCTTGGTCAGTTGTCGGTGCGGATGTTGTTAGCGCAGTGTGTAGTTTTTTCTGTGGGGCGGAGTTGCCTCGGGCTATTACAGCGACCTCCATTGCACTCATTCCTAAGGTTGGGCACCCACAGGATTTTTCTCAGTTTCGCCCGATTAGCTTGTGTAACTTTGTTAACAAGTTGATTTCGCGAATTTTGGCGGATCGCTTGGCCCGAATCCTTCCAAGGATTATTTCCCCACAGCAGAGTGGTTTTGTTCGGGGGCGGCTTATATCGGATAATTTCTTGCTGGCTCAAGAGTTGCTCTCTAATATAGGGAGGACCTCCAGAAATGCCGATGTAGCTCTGAAATTAGATATGTCAAAGGCTTATGACCGTGTTTCCTGGTTTTTTTTGACAATGGTTTTGAGGAGATTTGGTTTTAGGGAGCAATGGATTGATAGGATTTGGAGATTGGTCTCGAATGTTTGGTTTTCGGTCCTAATCAACGGGGCCAGTGTGGGTTTCTTTAAGTCTACGCGAGGGCTTCGTCAAGGGGACCGTTATCCCCAGGTTTGTTTATTATTGGCGCTGAGGTGCTGTCCCGCTCTTTGAACCAGTTAGTGGAGCATCGGGAGTTCAAGTGCTTTTCAGTTCCGCGGGGCTGTCCTATGATCACGCATCTCAGTTATGCAGATGACGTCCTGGTTTTTTCAGGTGCTTCATCCGCTTCGCTGAGATGTGTTATGCAGATTATTGGAAAATATGAAGCAGTTTCGGGGCAGGAGATTAATGTTCAAAAGAGTGGGTTCATGGTGCATGCTAAACTGCCTAGTCAGTGTGTGGCAAGGATTCGACGGGTAACTGGATTTGGTCTGAAGTCGTTTCCCGTGCGTTACTTGGGGTGTCCGCTTTTTGTGGGGCGCCGGAAGTGTCTATACTTCATGGAGCTGGTACAGTCAGTTATTTCTAAAGTTTCTTCATGGCGGTCCAGATTTCTATCCAATGGGGGTCGGATTGTACTCATCAAACACGTGCTTTCAGCAATCCCAACTCATTTATTGGCAGCCTCATGCCCTCCAAAGGGAGTTCTAGCTTTAGTTGAACGGGCTATGGCAAATTTTCTCTGGGGGGAGCGGGAAGGTGGCCTCCGACATCATTGGATTAAGTGGGCAGACCTGTGTGCCGACCCGTCACAGGGCGGGGTTGGTGTTCGATCGCTTCTGGATGTTCATACAGCATTCTCATTCAAATTGTGGTGGCGTTTCCGTACGGGAGAGTGTTTATGGGCGACATTTATGAGAGCCAAGTATTGTCGGCAGAGTCATCCGTGCATGGTAGCGGCGGGTCAGGGCAGTTCATATATGTGGAGGCGTTTGCTTCAGATTCGTGAGGTGGCGGAGCAAAATCTTTGGTGGGAGATGCTGTCGGGACAGTGTAATTTCTGGTTCGACAATTGGATGGGTTCTGGTCCTCTGTGTCAACGGTTACAAAATGTTTCTGATCACTTAGTTAGGGATTTCGTATTGAATGGAAGGTGGAATCAACAGTTGCTACGGCTTTGGGTTCCTGATGACATAGTATCAGAGATAATTACTAAAGTTGCCCCAGTGGGATCCGCGGATGATCGTGCGGTGTGGGCCTTGACAGAGTCAGGAGATTTCTCCATTGCTTCCACATACGTGCTGCTTGGTAGTCAGACCCCCTCATCTTTCATGTTTGATAGGGTTTGGCACCCTGTAATTCCAATCAAGATATCATTCTTCATGGTAAGATTGCTGCGGGATCGTTTACCGTTGGCATCGTCCCTAGGAAGGTTGCAAGTCTATGGCCCTTCCAAGTGTTTTTGCTGCTTGGCCTCGCAATCTGAGTCGTTGGATCATGTCTTTGCGGAAGGTGAGTTAGCTCTTTTTCTGTGGACCTTTTTTGGGAATAGCGCTGGAGTGAGTTATAGAGGTATGGGGGTGCGGTCGCGTTTGGCGGCTTGGTGGTGCCAACCGGTTCGGCACTCTCGTCTGGAATCATTACATTCGGTTTTGCCTTGCATTATTTGTTGGCATATTTGGTTGGCACGGAATCTTGCAAATTTTGAAGGGCAGCTCCTGCGTCGACAGACCATTTGTGACCGTATCTTGGCAGATGTCGTAGGGCTATTTTCCAAGAAGTTTGCAGGTGAGTTTTTTGGGGTTGGCTCCTGGTCGACGGTCCTCTCCATCTTCTCTGGGTGGAGGCCTCGGTATTCCCATAGAGTGGTTTGTTGGGAATTTCCAGTCCAGGGAGCCTTCAAGTTAAATGCGGATGGGTGCTCGCTTGGCAACCCGGGCGTTAGTGGCGGGGGTGGTGTGCTTAGGGACTCGTCTGGTGCTTTGTTGTTTGGCTTTTCTGTTCCGTTTGGGGAACTTACATGTCTGCAAGCGGAGATAAAGGCTTTGGTGTTTGGGGTGCAACAATGCCGTCTTCGGGGTTTCTCGCGGATTCGGGTGGAGGTGGATTCTCTTGTGTTAGTCAACCTCCTGGTAAGACAATTCAGGTGTCCGTGGTCAGTTCGGTCGGATCTGGAATCGTTACGGGCTGTCCAAGGGTTGGAGTGGACGGTGGGGCATTGTTATCGGGAAATGAATCAAGTGGCGGATGCCTTAGCCAAGGTTGGGGCACATTCTGAGGGTATTATTTTGTATACGACACAGTCTGAGTTGCCAAGGGTGGCAAGGGGGGCCTTAGGTTTAGATAGGTCGCAGATTCCTGCGATTCGTACTCGAGCTATTTCTCACTGAAGCCTGTATATTTTGATTTTCTTGATTCTAATAAAATCGTAGTATAAAAAAAAAAAAAGGTAAGGAAAGAGCCAATTTAAAAATGATTGATCAAAA